>NW_027473364.1:600000-900000 GCF_050947335.1 Megachile rotundata | reverse complement strand
GATCGTGATTGTGTGATCGTGATTGTGTGATCGTGATTGTGTGATCGTGATTGTGTGATCGTGATTGTGTGATCGTGATTGTGTGATCGTGATTGTGTGATCGTGATTGTGTGATCGTGATTGTGTGATCGTGATTGTGTGATCGTGATTGTGTGATCGTGATTGTGTGATCGTGATTGTGTGATCGTGATTGTGTGATCGTGATTGTGTGATCGTGATTGTGTGATCGTGATTGTGTGATCGTGATTGTGTGATCGTGATTGTGTGATCGTGATTGTGTGATCGTGATTGTGTGATCGTGATTGTGTGATCGTGATTGTGTGATCGTGATTGTGTGATCGTGATTGTGTGATCGTGATTGTGTGATCGTGATTGTGTGATCGTGATTGTGTGATCGTGACTGTGTGATCGTGACTGTGTGATCGTGACTGTGTGATCGTGACTGTGTGATCGTGACTGTGTGATCGTGACTGTGTGATCGTGACTGTGTGATCGTGACTGTGTGATCGTGACTGTGTGATCGTGATTGTCTGATCGTGATTGTGTGATCGTGATTGTGTGATTGTGATTGTGTGATTGTGATTGTGTGATTGTGATTGTGTGATTGTGATTGTGTGATTGCGATTGTGTGATTGCGATTGTGTGATCGTGATTGTGTGATCGTGACTGTGTGATCGTGACTGTGTGATCGTGACTGTGTGATCGTGACTGTGATCGTGACTGTGTGATCGTGACTGTGTGATCGTGACTGTGTGATCGTGACTGTGTGATCGTGACTGTGTGATCGTGACTGTGTGATCGTGACTGTGTGATCGTGACTGTGTGATCGTGACTGTGTGATCGTGACTGTGTGATCGTGACTGTGTGATCGTGACTGTGTGATCGTGACTGTGTGATCGTGACTGTGTGATCGTGACTGTGTGATCGTGACTGTGTGATCGTGACTGTGTGATCGTGACTGTGTGATCGTGACTGTGTGATCGTGACTGTGTGATCGTGATTGTGTGATTGTGATTGTGTGATTGTGATTGTGTGATTGTGATTGTGTGATTGTGATTGTGTGATTGTGATTGTGTGATTGTGATTGTGTGATTGTGATTGTGTGATTGTGATTGTGTGATTGTGATTGTGTGATTGTGATTGTGTGATTGTGATTGTGTGATTGTGATTGTGTGATTGTGATTGTGTGATTGTGATTGTGTGATTGTGATTGTGTGATTGTGATTGTGTGATTGTGATTGTGTGATTGTGATTGTGTGATTGTGATTGTGTGATTGTGATTGTGTGATTGTGATTGTGTGATTGTGATTGTGTGATTGTGATTGTGTGATTGTGATTGTGTGATTGTGATTGTGTGATTGTGATTGTGTGATTGTGATTGTGTGATTGTGATTGTGTGATTGTGATTGTGTGATTGTGATTGTGTGATTGTGATTGTGTGATTGTGATTGTGTGATTGTGATTGTGTGATTGTGATTGTGTGATTGTGATTGTGTGATTGTGATTGTGTGATTGTGATTGTGTGATTGTGATTGTGTGATTGTGATTGTGTGATTGTGATTGTGTGATTGTGATTGTGTGATTGTGATTGTGTGATTGTGATTGTGTGATTGTGATTGTGTGATTGTGATTGTGTGATTGTGATTGTGTGATTGTGATTGTGTGATTGTGATTGTGTGATTGTGATTGTGTGATTGTGATTGTGTGATTGTGATTGTGTGATTGTGATTGTGTGATTGTGATTGTGTGATTGTGATTGTGTGATTGTGATTGTGTGATTGTGATTGTGTGATTGTGATTGTGTGATTGTGATTGTGTGATTGTGATTGTGTTATTGTGATTGTGTGATTGTGATTGTGTGATTGTGATTGTGTGATTGTGATTGTGTGATTGTGATTGTGTGATTGTGATTGTGTGATTGTGATTGTGTGATTGTGATTGTGTGATTGTGATTGTGTGATTGTGATTGTGTGATTGTGATTGTGTGAATGTGATTGTGTGATTGTGATTGTGTGATTGTGATTGTGTGATTGTGATTGTGTGATTGTGATTGTGTGATTGTGATTGTGTGATTGTGATTGTGTGATTGTGATTGTGTGATTGTGATTGTGTGATTGTGATTGTGTGATTGTGATTGTGTGATTGTGATTGTGTGATTGTGATTGTGTTATTGTGATTGTGTGATTGTGATTGTTGTGTTTGTGATTGTGTGATTGTGATTGTGTGATTGTGATTGTGTGATTGTGATTGTGTGATTGTGATTGTGTGATTGTGATTGTGTGATTCTGATTGTGTGATTGTGATTGTGTGATTGTGATTGTGTGATTGTGATTGTGTGATTGTGATTGTGTGATTGTGATTGTGTGATTGTGATTGTGTGATTGTGATTGTGTGATTGTGATTGTGTGATTGTGATTGTGTGATTGTGATTGTGTGATTGTGATTGTGTGATTGTGATTGTGTGATTGTGATTGTGTGATTGTGATTGTGTGATTGTGATTGTGTGATTGTGATTGTGTGATTGTGATTGTGTGATTGTGATTGTGTGATTGTGATTGTGTGATTGTGATTGTGTGATTGTGATGGCGTGATCGTGGGTTTGTGACTGTGTTATTGTGTGATTGTGATTGTGTGATTGTGGTTGTGTGACTGTGATTGAGTGGTTCTGATTGTGGGATTGTGATTGTGTGATTCTGTGATTGTGTGATCGTGACTATGTGGTCGTGATTGTGTGATCGTGATTGTGGGATTGTGACTGTGTGATTGTGTGATTGTGGTTGTGTGATTGTGATTGTGTGACTGTGATTGTGTGATTGTGATTGTGGGATTGCGATTGTGTGATCGTGATTGTGTGATCGTGATTGTGTGACTGTGATTGTGTGATTGTGATTGTGTGATTGTGATTGTGTGATTGTTATTGTGTGATTGTGATTGTGTGATTGTGATTGTGTGATTGTGATTGTGTGATTGTGATTGTGTGATTGTGATTGTGTGATTGTGATTGTGTGATTGTGATTGTGTGATTGTGATTGTGTGATTGTGATTGTGTGATTGTGATTGTGTGATTGTGATTGTGTGATTGTGATTGTGTGATTGTGATTGTGTGATTGTGATTGTGTGATTGTGATTGTGTGATTGTGATTGTGTGATTGTGATTGTGTGATTGTGATTGTGTGATTGTGATTGTGTGATTGTGATTGTGTGATTGTGATTGTGTGATTGTGATTGTGTGATTGTGATTGTGTGATTGTGATTGTGTGATTGTGATTGTGTGATTGTGATTGTGTGATTGTGATTGTGTGATTGTGATTGTGTGATTGTGATTGTGTGATTGTGATTGTGTGATTGTGATTGTGTGATTGTGATTGTGTGATTGTGATTGTGTGATTGTGATTGTGTGATTGTGATTGTGTGATTGTGATTGTGTGATTGTGATTGTGTGATTGTGATTGTGTGATTGTGATTGTGTGATTGTGATTGTGTGATTGTGATTGTGTGATTGTGATTGTGTGATTGTGATTGTGTGATTGTGATTGTGTGATTGTGATTGTGTGATTGTGATTGTGTGATTGTGATTGTGTGATTGTGATTGTGTGATTGTGATTGTGTGATTGTGATTGTGTGATTGTGATTGTGTGATTGTGATTGTGTGATTGTGATTGTGTGATTGTGATTGTGTGATTGTGATTGTGTGATTGTGATTGTGTGATTGTGATTGTGTGATTGTGATTGTGTGATTGTGATTGTGTGATTGTGATTGTGTGATTGTGATTGTGTGATTGTGCTTGTGATTGTGTGATTGTGATTGTGTGAATGTGATTGTGTGATTGTGATTGTGTGATTGTGATTGTGATTGTGATTGTGATTGTGATTGTGATTGTGATTGTGATCGTGATTGTGTGATCGTGATTGTGTGATCGTGATTTTGTGATCGTGATTGTGTGATTGTGATTGTGTGATTGTGATTGTGTGATTGTGATTGTGTGATTGTGATTGTGTGATTGTGATTGTGTGATTGTGATTGTGTGATTGTGATTGTGTGATTGTGATTGTGTGATTGTGATTGTGTGATTGTGATTGTGTGATTGTGATTGTGTGATTGTGATTGTGTGATTGTGATTGTGTGATTGTGATTGTGTGATTGTGATTGTGTGATTGTGATTGTGTGATTGTGATTGTGTGATTGTGATTGTGTGATTGTGATTGTGTGATTGTGCTTGTGATTGTGTGATTGTGATTGTGTGAATGTGATTGTGTGATTGTGATTGTGTGATTGTGATTGTGATTGTGATTGTGATTGTGATTGTGATTGTGATTGTGATCGTGATTGTGTGATCGTGATTGTGTGATCGTGATTTTGTGATCGTGATTGTGTGATCGTGATTGAGTGATCGTGATTGTGTGATAGGGATTGTGTGATTGTGATTGTGTGATCGTGATTGTGTGATCGTGATTGTGCGATCGCGATTGTATGATCGCGATTGTGTGATCGTGACTGTGTGATCGCGATTGTGTGATCGCAATCGTGGGATTGTGACTGTGTGATTGTGTGATTGTGATTGTGATTGTGATTGTGATTGTGTGACTGTGTGATTGTGATTTTGTGATCGTGATTGTGTGATCGTGATTTTGTAATCGTGTTTGTGTGATCGTGATTGTGATTGTTATTGTGTGATTGTGATTGTGTGACGGTGATTGTGTGATTGTGATTGTGTGATTGTGATTGTGTGACTGTGATTGAGTGGTTGTGATTGAGTGATTGTGAGATCGTGATTGTGTGATCGTGATTGTGTGATCGTGATTGTGTGATCGTGATTGTGTGATCGTGACTGTGTGATAGTGATTGTGCGATAGTGATTGTGGGATTGTGACTGTGTGATTGAGCGATTGTGATTGTGTGATTGTGACTGTGTGACTGTGATTTAGTGGTTGTGATTGTGGGATTGTGATTGTGTGATTGTGTGATCGTGACTATGTGGTCGTGATTGTGTGATCGTGATTGTGGGATTGTGACTGTGTGATTGTGTGATTGTGGTTGTGTGATTGTGATTGTGTGACTGTGATTGTGTGATTGTGACTGTGGGATTGTGATTGTGTGATCGTGATTGTGTGATCGTGATTGTGTGACTGTGATTGTGTGATTGTGATTGTGTGATCGTGGTTGTGTGATTGTGATTGTGTGATTGTGATTGTGTGATTGTGATTGTGTGATTGTGATTGTGTGATTGTGATTGTGTGATTGTGATTCTGTGATTGTGATTGTGTGGTCGTGATTGTGTGATCGTGATTGTGTGATCGTGATTGTGTGATCGGGATTGTGTGATTGTGATTGTGTGATTGTGATTGTGTGATTGTGATTGTGTGATTGTGATTGTGTGATTGTGATTGTGTGATTGTGATTGTGTGATTGTGGTTGTGTGATTGTGATTGTGTGATTGTGATTGTGTGATTGTGATTGTGTGATTGTGATTGTGTGATTGTGATTGTGTGATTGTGATTGTGTGATTGTGATTGTGTGATTGTGATTGTGTGATTGTGATTGTGTGATTGTGATTGTGTGATTGTGATTGTGTGACTGTGAATGTGTGATTGTGATTGTGTGGTTGTGATTGTGTTATTGTGTTTGTGTGATCGTGATTGTGACTGTGTGATTGTGTGATTGTGATTGTGTGATCGTGACTGTGTGGTCGTGATTGTGTGATCGTGATTGTGGGATTGTGACTGTTTGATTGTGTGATTGTGGTTGTGTGATTGTGATTGTGTGACTGTGATTGTGTGATTGTGATTGTGGAATTGTGATTGTGTGATTGTGTGATCGTGATTGTGTGATCGTGATTGTGTGATCGTGATTGTGTGATCGTGATTGTGATTGTGTGATTGTGATTGTGCGATTGTGATTGTGTGATTGTGATTGTGTAACTGTGACTGTGTGATTGTGATTGTGTGATTGTGATTGTGTGATTGTGATTGTGTGATTGTGATTGTGTGATTGTGATTGTGTGATTGTGATTGTGTGAGTGTGATTGTGTGATCGTGATTGTGTGATCGTGATTGTATGATCGTGATTGTGTGATAGTGATTGTGTGATAGTGATTGTGTGATCGTGATTGTGTGATCGTGATTGTGTGATCGTGATTGTGTGATCGTAATTGTGTGATCGTGATTATGTGATCGCAATTGTTGGATTGTGACTGTGTGATTGTGTGATTGTGATTGTGTGACTGTGCGATTGTGATTGTGTGATCGTGATTATGTTATTGTGATTGTGTGATTGTGATGGTGGGATTGTGATTGTGTGATTGTGTGATCGTGATTGTGCGATCGTGATTTTGTGATCGTGATTGTGTGATTGTGATCGTGATTTTGTGACTGTGTTACTGTGATTGTGTGATCCTGACTGCGTGATCGTGTTTGTGTGATCGTGATTGTGGATTTGTGACTGTGTGATTGTGTCATTCTGATTGTGTGATTGTGATTGTGTGACCGTGACTGTGCGATTGTGATTGTGGGATTGTGATTGAGTGATTGTGTGATCGTGATTGTGTGATCGTGATTGTGTGATCGTGATTGTGTGACCGTGATTGTGTGATTGTGATTGTGTGATCGTGATTGTGATTGTGTGATCGTGATTGTGATTGTGTGATTGTGATTGTGTGATTGTGATTGTGTGATTGTGATTGCGTTATCGTGACTGTGTGATCGTGTTTGTGTGATCGTGATTGTGGGTTTGTGACTGTGAGATTGTGTGATTGTGTGGTCGTGATCGTGTGATTGTGATTGTGTGACTGTGTGACTGTGATTGTGGGATTGTGATTGTGTGATTGTGAGATCGTGATTTTGTGATCGTGATTGTGTGATCGTGATTGTGTGATCGTGATTTTGTAATCGTGTTTGTGTGATCGTGATTGTGATTGTGATTGTGTGACGGTGATTGTGTGATTGTGATTGTGTGATTGTGATTGTAATTGTGATTGTGATTGTGATTGTGATTGTGATTGTGATTGTGCGACTGTGTGATTGTGATTGTGTGATCGTGATTGTGTGATCGTGATGGTGTGATCGTGATTGTGTGATCGCGATTTTGTAATCGTGTTTGTGTGATCGTGATTGTGATTGTGATTGTGTGACGGTGATTGTGTGATTTTCGATTGTGTGATTGTGATTGTAATTGTGATTGTGATTGTGATTGTGATTGTGATTGTGATTGTGCGACTGTGTGATTGTGATTGTGTGATCGTGATTGTGTGATCGTGATTGTGTGATCGTGATTGTGTGATTGTGTGATTGTGATTGTGTTATTGTGATTGTGTGATTGTGATTGTGTGATCGTGATTGTGTGATCGTGATTGTGTGATCGTGATTGTGTGATTGTGTGATTGTGATTGTGTTATTGTGATTGTGTGATTGTGATTGTGTGATTGTGATTGTGTGATTGTGATTGTGTGATTGTGATTGTGTGAATGCGATTGTGTGATTGTGATTGTGTGATTGTGATTGTGCGATTGTGATTGTGTGATTGTGTGATCGTAATTGTGCGATCGTGATTTTGTGATCGTGATTGTGTGATTGTGATTGTGATTGTGTGACTGTGTTACTGTGATTGTGTGATCCTGACTGCGTGATCGTGTTTGTGTGAGCGTGATTGTGGATTTGTGACTGTGTGATTGTGTCATTCTGATTGTGTGATTGTGATTGTGTGACCGTGACTGTGCGATTGTGATTGTGGGATTGTGATTGAGTGATTGTGTGATCGTGATTGTGTGATCGTGATTGTGTGATCGTGATTGTGTGATCGTGATTGTGTGATTGTGATTGTGTGATCGTGATTGTGATTGTGTGATCGTGATTGTGATTGTGTGATTGTGATTGTGTGATTGTGACTGTGTGATTGTGATTGTGTGATTGTGATTGTGTGATTGTGATTGTGTGATTGTGATTGTGTGATTGTGATTGTGTGAATGTGATTGTGTGATTGTGATTGTGATTGTGATTGTGTGACTGTGTGATTGTGATTGTGTGATCGTGATTGTGTGACTGTGATTGTGTGATTGTGATTGTGGGATTGTGATAGTGTGATTGTGTGATTGTGATTGTGTGGTTGTAATTGTGTTATTGTGTTTGTGTGATCGTGATTGTGACTGTGTGATTGTGTGATTGTGATTGTGTGATCGTGACTGTGTGGTCGTGATTGTGGGATTGTGACTGTTTGATTGTGTGATTGTGATTGTGTGATTGTGATTGTGTGACTGTGATTGTGTGATTGTGATTGTGGAATTGTGATTGTGTGATTGTGTGATTGTGTGATCGTGATTGTGTGATAGTGATTGTGTGATCGTGATTGTGATATTGTGATTGTGATTTTGTGATTGTGATTGTGCGATTGTGATTGTGTGATTGTGATTGTGTAACTGTGATTGTGTGATTGTGATTGTGTGATTGTGATTGTGTGATTGTGATTGTGTGATTGTGATTGTGTGATTGTGATTGTGTGATTGTGATTGTGTGATTGTGATTGTGTGTGTGTGATTGTGTGATCGTGATTGTGTGATCGTGATTGTATGATCGTGATTTTGTGATAGTGATTGTGTGATCGTGATTGTGTGATTGTGATTGTGTGATCGTGATTGTGATTGTGTGATTGTGATTGTGTGATTGTGATTGTGTGATTGTGATTGTGTGAATACGATTGTCTGATTGTGATTGTGTGATTGTGATTGTGCGATTGTGATTGTGTGATAGTGTGATCGTGATTGTGCGATCGTGATTTTGTGATCGTGATTGTGTGATTGTGATTGTGATTGTGTGACTGTGTTACTGTGATTGTGTGATCCTGACTGCGTGATCGTGTTTGTGTGACCATGATTGTGGATTTGCGACTGTGTGATTGTGATTGTGTGATCGTGACTGTGCGATTGTGATTGTGGGATTGTGATTGAGTGATTGTGTGATCGTGATTGTGTGATCGTGATTGTGTGATCGTGATTGTGTGATTGTGATTGTGTGATCGTGATTGTGATTGTGTGATTGTGATTGTGTGATTGTGATTGTGTGATTGTGATTGTGTGATTGTGATTGTGTGATTGTGATTGTGTGGTCGTGATTGTGTGATCGTGATTGTGTGATCGTGATTGTGTGATCGGGATTGTGTGATTGTGTGATTGTGATTGTGTGATTGTGATTGTGTAACTGTGATTGTGTGACTGTGATTGTGTGATTGTGATTGTGGAATTGTGATTGTGTGATTGTGTGATCGTGATTGTGTGATAGTGATTGTGTGATCGTGATTGTGATTTTGTGATTGTGATTGAGCGATTGTGATTGTGTGATTGTGATTGTGTAACTGTGATTGTGTGATTGTGATTGTGTGATTGTGATTGTGTGATTGTGATTGTGTGATTGTGATTGTGTGAGTGTGATTGTGTGATCGTGATTGTGTGATCGTGATTGTATGATCGTGATTTTGTGATAGTGATTGTGTGATCGTGATTGTGTGATCGTGATTGTGTGATCGTGATTGTGTGATCGTGATTGTGTGATCGTGATTGTGTGATCGTGATTGTGTGATCGTGATTGTGTGATCGTGATTGTGTGATCGTGATTGTGTGATCGTGATTGTGTGATCGTGATTGTGTGATCGTGATTGTGTGATCGTGATTGTGTGATCGTGATTGTGTGATCGTGATTGTGTGATCGTGATTGTGTGATCGTGATTGTGTGATCGTGATTGTGTGATCGTGATTGTGTGATCGTGATTGTGTGATCGTGATTGTGTGATCGTGATTGTGTGATCGTGATTGTGTGATCGTGATTGTGTGATCGTGATTGTGTGATCGTGATTGTGTGATCGTGATTGTGTGATCGTGATTGTGTGATCGTGACTGTGTGATCGTGACTGTGTGATCGTGACTGTGTGATCGTGACTGTGTGATCGTGACTGTGTGATCGTGACTGTGTGATCGTGACTGTGTGATCGTGACTGTGTGATCGTGACTGTGTGATCGTGACTGTGTGATCGTGACTGTGTGATCGTGACTGTGTGATCGTGACTGTGTGATCGTGACTGTGTGATCGTGACTGTGTGATCGTGACTGTGTGATCGTGACTGTGTGATCGTGACTGTGTGATCGTGACTGTGTGATCGTGACTGTGTGATCGTGACTGTGTGATCGTGACTGTGTGATCGTGACTGTGTGATCGTGACTGTGTGATCGTGACTGTGTGATCGTGACTGTGTGATCGTGACTGTGTGATCGTGACTGTGTGATCGTGACTGTGTGATCGTGACTGTGTGATCGTGATTGTCTGATCGTGATTGTGTGATCGTGATTGTGTGATCGTGATTGTGTGATCGTGATTGTGTGATCGTGATTGTGTGATCGTGATTGTGTGATCGTGATTGTGTGATCGTGATTGTGTGATCGTGATTGTGTGATCGTGATTGTGTGATCGTGATTGTGTGATCGTGATTGTGTGATTGTGATTGTGTGATTGTGATTGTGTGATTGTGATTGTGTGATTGTGATTGTGTGATTGTGATTGTGTGATTGTGATTGTGTGATTGTGATTGTGTGATTGTGATTGTGTGATTGTGATTGTGTGATTGTGATTGTGTGATTGTGATTGTGTGATTGTGATTGTGTGATTGTGATTGTGTGATTGTGATTGTGTGAGAGTGATTGTGTGAGAGTGATTGTGTGATTGTGATTGTGTGATTGTGATTGTGTGATTGTGATTGTGTGATTGTGATTGTGTGATTGTGATTGTGTGATTGTGATTGTGTGATTGTGATTGTGTGATTGTGATTGTGTGATTGTGATTGTGTGATTGTGATTGTGTGATTGTGATTGTGTGATTGTGATTGTGTGATTGTGATTGTGTGATTGTGATTGTGTGATTGTGATTGTGTGATTGTGATTGTGTGATTGTGATTGTGTGATTGTGATTGTGTGATTGTGATTGTGTGATTGTGATTGTGTGATTGTGATTGTGTGATTGTGATTGTGTGATTGTGATTGTGTGATTGTGATTGTGTGATTGTGATTGTGTGATTGTGATTGTGTGATTGTGATTGTGTGATTGTGATTGTGTGATTGTGATTGTGTGATTGTGATTGTGTGATTGTGATTGTGTGATTGTGATTGTGTGATTGTGATTGTGTGATTGTGATTGTGTGATTGTGATTGTGTGATTGTGATTGTGTGATTGTGATTGTGTGATTGTGATTGTGTGATTGTGATTGTGTGATTGTGATTGTGTGATTGTGATTGTGTGATTGTGATTGTGTGATTGTGATTGTGTGATTGTGATTGTGTGATTGTGATTGTGTGATTGTGATTGTGTGATTGTGATTGTGTGATTGTGATTGTGTGATTGTGATTGTGTGATTGTGATTGTGTGATTGTGATTGTGTGATTGTGATTGTGTGATTGTGATTGTGTGATTGTGATTGTGTGATTGTGATTGTGTGATTGTGATTGTGTGATTGTGATTGTGTGATTGTGATTGTGTGATTGTGATTGTGTGATTGTGATTGTGTGATTGTGATTGTGTGATTGTGATTGTGTGATTGTGATTGTGTGATTGTGATTGTGTGATTGTGATTGTGTGATTGTGATTGTGTGATTGTGATTGTGTGATTGTGATTGTGTGATTGTGATTGTGTGATTGTGATTGTGTGATTGTGATTGTGTGATTGTGATTGTGTGATTGTGATTGTGTGATTGTGATTGTGTGATTGTGATTGTGTGATTGTGATTGTGTGATTGTGATTGTGTGATTGTGATTGTGTGATTGTGATTGTGTGATTGTGATTGTGTGATTGTGATTGTGTGACTGTGAATGTGTGATTGTGATTGTGTGGTTGTGATTGTGTTATTGTGTTTGTGTGATCGTGATTGTGACTGTGTGATTGTGTGATTGTGATTGTGTGATCGTGACTGTGTGGTCGTGATTGTGTGATCGTGATTGTGGGATTGTGACTGTTTGATTGTGTGATTGTGGTTGTGTGATTGTGATTGTGTGACTGTGATTGTGTGATTGTGATTGTGGAATTGTGATTGTGTGATTGTGTGATCGTGATTGTGTGATCGTGATTGTGTGATCGTGATTGTGTGATCGTGATTGTGTGATCGTGATTGTGTGATCGTGATTGTGATTGTGTGATTGTGATTGTGCGATTGTGATTGTGTGATTGTGATTGTGTAACTGTGACTGTGTGATTGTGATTGTGTGATTGTGATTGTGTGATTGTGATTGTGTGATTGTGATTGTGTGATTGTGATTGTGTGATTGTGATTGTGTGAGTGTGATTGTGTGATCGTGATTGTGTGATCGTGATTGTATGATCGTGATTGTGTGATAGTGATTGTGTGATAGTGATTGTGTGATCGTGATTGTGTGATCGTGATTGTGTGATCGTGATTGTGTGATCGTAATTGTGTGATCGTTATTATGTGATCGCAATTGTTGGATTGTGACTGTGTGTTTGTGTGATTGTGATTGTGTGACTGTGCGATTGTGATTGTGTGATCGTGATTATGTTATTGTGATTGTGTGATTGTGATGGTGGGATTGTGATTGTGTGATTGTGTGATCGTGATTGTGCGATCGTGATTTTGTGATCGTGATTGTGTGATTGTGATCGTGATTTTGTGACTGTGTTACTGTGATTGTGTGATCCTGACTGCGTGATCGTGTTTGTGTGATCGTGATTGTGGATTTGTGACTGTGTGATTGTGTCATTCTGATTGTGTGATTGTGATTGTGTGACCGTGACTCTGCGATTGTGATTGTGGGATTGTGATTGAGTGATTGTGTGATCGTGATTGTGTGATCGTGATTGTGTGATCGTGATTGTGTGACCGTGATTGTGTGATTGTGATTGTGTGATCGTGATTGTGATTGTGTGATCGTGATTGTGATTGTGTGATTGTGATTGTGTGATTGTGATTGTGTGATTGTGATTGCGTTATCGTGACTGTGTGATCGTGTTTGTGTGATCGTGATTGTGGGTTTGTGACTGTGAGATTGTGTGATTGTGTGGTCGTGATCGTGTGATTGTGATTGTGTGACTGTGTGACTGTGATTGTGGGATTGTGATTGTGTGATTGTGAGATCGTGATTTTGTGATCGTGATTGTGTGATCGTGATTGTGTGATCGTGATTTTGTAATCGTGTTTGTGTGATCGTGATTGTGATTGTGATTGTGTGACGGTGATTGTGTGATTGTGATTGTGTGATTGTGATTGTAATTGTGATTGTGATTGTGATTGTGATTGTGATTGTGATTGTGCGACTGTGTGATTGTGATTGTGTGATCGTGATTGTGTGATCGTGATGGTGTGATCGTGATTGTGTGATCGCGATTTTGTAATCGTGTTTGTGTGATCGTGATTGTGATTGTGATTGTGTGACGGTGATTGTGTGATTTTCGATTGTGTGATTGTGATTGTAATTGTGATTGTGATTGTGATTGTGATTGTGATTGTGATTGTGCGACTGTGTGATTGTGATTGTGTGATCGTGATTGTGTGATCGTGATTGTGTGATCGTGATTGTGTGATCGTGATTGTGTGATTGTGTGATTGTGATTGTGTTATTGTGATTGTGTGATTGTGATTGTGTGATCGTGATTGTGTGATCGTGATTGTGTGATCGTGATTGTGTGATTGTGTGATTGTGATTGTGTTATTGTGATTGTGTGATTGTGATTGTGTGATTGTGATTGTGTGATTGTGATTGTGTGATTGTGATTGTGTGAATGCGATTGTGTGATTGTGATTGTGTGATTGTGATTGTGCGATTGTGATTGTGTGATTGTGTGATCGTAATTGTGCGATCGTGATTTTGTGATCGTGATTGTGTGATTGTGATTGTGATTGTGTGACTGTGTTACTGTGATTGTGTGATCCTGACTGCGTGATCGTGTTTGTGTGAGCGTGATTGTGGATTTGTGACTGTGTGATTGTGTCATTCTGATTGTGTGATTGTGATTGTGTGACCGTGACTGTGCGATTGTGATTGTGGGATTGTGATTGAGTGATTGTGTGATCGTGATTGTGTGATCGTGATTGTGTGATCGTGATTGTGTGATCGTGATTGTGTGATTGTGATTGTGTGATCGTGATTGTGATTGTGTGATCGTGATTGTGATTGTGTGATTGTGATTGTGTGATTGTGACTGTGTGATTGTGATTGTGTGATTGTGATTGTGTGATTGTGATTGTGTGATTGTGATTGTGTGATTGTGATTGTGTGAATGTGATTGTGTGATTGTGATTGTGATTGTGATTGTGTGACTGTGTGATTGTGATTGTGTGATCGTGATTGTGTGACTGTGATTGTGTGATTGTGATTGTGGGATTGTGATAGTGTGATTGTGTGATTGTGATTGTGTGGTTGTAATTGTGTTATTGTGTTTGTGTGATCGTGATTGTGACTGTGTGATTGTGTGATTGTGATTGTGTGATCGTGACTGTGTGGTCGTGATTGTGGGATTGTGACTGTTTGATTGTGTGATTGTGATTGTGTGATTGTGATTGTGTGACTGTGATTGTGTGATTGTGATTGTGGAATTGTGATTGTGTGATTGTGTGATCGTGATTGTGTGATAGTGATTGTGTGATCGTGATTGTGATATTGTGATTGTGATTTTGTGATTGTGATTGTGCGATTGTGATTGTGTGATTGTGATTGTGTAACTGTGATTGTGTGATTGTGATTGTGTGATTGTGATTGTGTGATTGTGATTGTGTGATTGTGATTGTGTGATTGTGATTGTGTGATTGTGATTGTGTGATTGTGATTGTGTGAGTGTGATTGTGTGATCGTGATTGTGTGATCGTGATTGTATGATCGTGATTTTGTGATAGTGATTGTGTGATCGTGATTGTGTGATTGTGATTGTGTGATCGTGATTGTGATTGTGTGATTGTGATTGTGTGATTGTGATTGTGTGATTGTGATTGTGTGATTGTGATTGTGTGAATGCGATTGTGTGATTGTGATTGTGTGATTGTGATTGTGCGATTGTGATTGTGTGATAGTGTGATCGTGATTGTGCGATCGTGATTTTGTGATCGTGATTGTGTGATTGTGATTGTGATTGTGTGACTGTGTTACTGTGATTGTGTGATCCTGACTGCGTGATCGTGTTTGTGTGACCATGATTGTGGATTTGCGACTGTGTGATTGTGATTGTGTGATCGTGACTGTGCGATTGTGATTGTGGGATTGTGATTGAGTGATTGTGTGATCGTGATTTTGTGATCGTGATTGTGTGATCGTGATTGTGTGATCGTGATTTTGTAATCGTGTTTGTGTGATCGTGATTGTGATTGTGATTGTGTGACGGTGATTGTGTGATTGTGATTGTGTGATTGTGATTGTAATTGTGATTGTGATTGTGATTGTGATTGTGATTGTGATTGTGCGACTGTGTGATTGTGATTGTGTGATCGTGATTGTGTGATCGTGATGGTGTGATCGTGATTGTGTGATCGCGATTTTGTAATCGTGTTTGTGTGATCGTGATTGTGATTGTGATTGTGTGACGGTGATTGTGTGATTTTCGATTGTGTGATTGTGATTGTAATTGTGATTGTGATTGTGATTGTGATTGTGATTGTGATTGTGCGACTGTGTGATTGTGATTGTGTGATCGTGATTGTGTGATCGTGATTGTGTGATCGTGATTGTGTGATCGTGATTGTGTGATTGTGTGATTGTGATTGTGTTATTGTGATTGTGTGATTGTGATTGTGTGATCGTGATTGTGTGATCGTGATTGTGTGATCGTGATTGTGTGATTGTGTGATTGTGATTGTGTTATTGTGATTGTGTGATTGTGATTGTGTGATTGTGATTGTGTGATTGTGATTGTGTGATTGTGATTGTGTGAATGCGATTGTGTGATTGTGATTGTGTGATTGTGATTGTGCGATTGTGATTGTGTGATTGTGTGATCGTAATTGTGCGATCGTGATTTTGTGATCGTGATTGTGTGATTGTGATTGTGATTGTGTGACTGTGTTACTGTGATTGTGTGATCCTGACTGCGTGATCGTGTTTGTGTGAGCGTGATTGTGGATTTGTGACTGTGTGATTGTGTCATTCTGATTGTGTGATTGTGATTGTGTGACCGTGACTGTGCGATTGTGATTGTGGGATTGTGATTGAGTGATTGTGTGATCGTGATTGTGTGATCGTGATTGTGTGATCGTGATTGTGTGATCGTGATTGTGTGATTGTGATTGTGTGATCGTGATTGTGATTGTGTGATCGTGATTGTGATTGTGTGATTGTGATTGTGTGATTGTGACTGTGTGATTGTGATTGTGTGATTGTGATTGTGTGATTGTGATTGTGTGATTGTGATTGTGTGATTGTGATTGTGTGAATGTGATTGTGTGATTGTGATTGTGATTGTGATTGTGTGACTGTGTGATTGTGATTGTGTGATCGTGATTGTGTGACTGTGATTGTGTGATTGTGATTGTGGGATTGTGATAGTGTGATTGTGTGATTGTGATTGTGTGGTTGTAATTGTGTTATTGTGTTTGTGTGATCGTGATTGTGACTGTGTGATTGTGTGATTGTGATTGTGTGATCGTGACTGTGTGGTCGTGATTGTGGGATTGTGACTGTTTGATTGTGTGATTGTGATTGTGTGATTGTGATTGTGTGACTGTGATTGTGTGATTGTGATTGTGGAATTGTGATTGTGTGATTGTGTGATCGTGATTGTGTGATAGTGATTGTGTGATCGTGATTGTGATATTGTGATTGTGATTTTGTGATTGTGATTGTGCGATTGTGATTGTGTGATTGTGATTGTGTAACTGTGATTGTGTGATTGTGATTGTGTGATTGTGATTGTGTGATTGTGATTGTGTGATTGTGATTGTGTGATTGTGATTGTGTGATTGTGATTGTGTGATTGTGATTGTGTGAGTGTGATTGTGTGATCGTGATTGTGTGATCGTGATTGTATGATCGTGATTTTGTGATAGTGATTGTGTGATCGTGATTGTGTGATTGTGATTGTGTGATCGTGATTGTGATTGTGTGATTGTGATTGTGTGATTGTGATTGTGTGATTGTGATTGTGTGAATGCGATTGTGTGATTGTGATTGTGTGATTGTGATTGTGCGATTGTGATTGTGTGATAGTGTGATCGTGATTGTGCGATCGTGATTTTGTGATCGTGATTGTGTGATTGTGATTGTGATTGTGTGACTGTGTTACTGTGATTGTGTGATCCTGACTGCGTGATCGTGTTTGTGTGACCATGATTGTGGATTTGCGACTGTGTGATTGTGATTGTGTGATCGTGACTGTGCGATTGTGATTGTGGGATTGTGATTGAGTGATTGTGTGATCGTGATTGTGTGATCGTGATTGTGTGATTGTGATTGTGTGATCGTGATTGTGATTGTGTGATTGTGATTGTGTGATTGTGATTGTGTGATTGTGATTGTGTGATTGTGATTGTGTGATTGTGATTGTGTGGTCGTGATTGTGTGATCGTGATTGTGTGATCGTGATTGTGTGATCGGGATTGTGTGATTGTGTGATTGTGATTGTGTGATTGTGATTGTGTAACTGTGATTGTGTGACTGTGATTGTGTGATTGTGATTGTGGAATTGTGATTGTGTGATTGTGTGATCGTGATTGTGTGATAGTGATTGTGTGATCGTGATTGTGATTTTGTGATTGTGATTGAGCGATTGTGATTGTGTGATTGTGATTGTGTAACTGTGATTGTGTGATTGTGATTGTGTGATTGTGATTGTGTGATTGTGATTGTGTGATTGTGATTGTGTGAGTGTGATTGTGTGATCGTGATTGTGTGATCGTGATTGTATGATCGTGATTTTGTGATAGTGATTGTGTGATCGTGATTGTGTGATCGTGATTGTGTGATCGTGATTGTGTGATCGTGATTGTGTGATCGTAATTGTGTGATCGTGATTGTGTGATCGTGATTGTGTGATCGTGATTGTGTGATCGTGATTGTGTGATCGTGATTGTGTGATCGTGATTGTGTGATCGTGATTGTGTGATCGTGATTGTGTGATCGTGATTGTGTGATCGTGATTGTGTGATCGTGATTGTGTGATCGTGATTGTGTGATCGTGATTGTGTGATCGTGATTGTGTGATCGTGATTGTGTGATCGTGATTGTGTGATCGTGATTGTGTGATCGTGATTGTGTGATCGTGATTGTGTGATCGTGATTGTGTGATCGTGATTGTGTGATCGTGATTGTGTGATCGTGATTGTGTGATCGTGATTGTGTGATCGTGATTGTGTGATCGTGATTGTGTGATCGTGACTGTGTGATCGTGACTGTGTGATCGTGACTGTGTGATCGTGACTGTGTGATCGTGACTGTGTGATCGTGACTGTGTGATCGTGACTGTGTGATCGTGACTGTGTGATCGTGACTGTGTGATCGTGACTGTGTGATCGTGACTGTGTGATCGTGACTGTGTGATCGTGACTGTGTGATCGTGACTGTGTGATCGTGACTGTGTGATCGTGACTGTGTGATCGTGACTGTGTGATCGTGACTGTGTGATCGTGACTGTGTGATCGTGACTGTGTGATCGTGACTGTGTGATCGTGACTGTGTGATCGTGACTGTGTGATCGTGACTGTGTGATCGTGACTGTGTGATCGTGACTGTGTGATCGTGACTGTGTGATCGTGATTGTCTGATCGTGATTGTCTGATCGTGATTGTGTGATCGTGATTGTGTGATCGTGATTGTGTGATCGTGATTGTGTGATTGTGATTGTGTGATTGTGATTGTGTGATTGTGATTGTGTGATTGTGATTGTGTGATTGTGATTGTGTGATTGTGATTGTGTGATTGTGATTGTGTGATTGTGATTGTGTGATTGTGATTGTGTGATTGTGATTGTGTGATTGTGATTGTGTGATTGTGATTGTGTGATTGTGATTGTGTGATTGTGATTGTGTGATTGTGATTGTGTGATTGTGATTGTGTGATTGTGATTGTGTGATTGTGATTGTGTGATTGTGATTGTGTGATTGTGATTGTGTGATTGTGATTGTGTGATTGTGATTGTGTGATTGTGATTGTGTGATTGTGATTGTGTGATTGTGATTGTGTGATTGTGATTGTGTGATTGTGATTGTGTGATTGTGATTGTGTGATTGTGATTGTGTGATTGTGATTGTGTGAGAGTGATTGTGTGAGAGTGATTGTGTGATTGTGATTGTGTGATTGTGATTGTGTGATTGTGATTGTGTGATTGTGATTGTGTGATTGTGATTGTGTGATTGTGATTGTGTGATTGTGATTGTGTGATTGTGATTGTGTGATTGTGATTGTGTGATTGTGATTGTGTGATTGTGATTGTGTGATTGTGATTGTGTGATTGTGATTGTGTGATTGTGATTGTGTGATTGTGTGATTGTGATTGTGTGATTGTGATTGTGTGATTGTGATTGTGTGATTGTGATTGTGTGATTGTGATTGTGTGATTGTGATTGTGTGATTGTGATTGTGTGATTGTGATTGTGTGATTGTGATTGTGTGATTGTGATTGTGTGATTGTGATTGTGTGATTGTGATTGTGTGATTGTGATTGTGTGATTGTGATTGTGTGATTGTGATTGTGTGATTGTGATTGTGTGATTGTGATTGTGTGATTGTGATTGTGTGATTGTGATTGTGTGATTGTGATTGTGTGATTGTGATTGTGTGATTGTGATTGTGTGATTGTGATTGTGTGATTGTGATTGTGTGATTGTGATTGTGTGATTGTGATTGTGTGATTGTGATTGTGTGATTGTGATTGTGTGATTGTGATTGTGTGATTGTGATTGTGTGATTGTGATTGTGTGATTGTGATTGTGTGATTGTGATTGTGTGATTGTGATTGTGTGATTGTGATTGTGTGATTGTGATTGTGTGATTGTGATTGTGTGATTGTGATTGTGTGATTGTGATTGTGTGATTGTGATTGTGTGATTGTGATTGTGTGATTGTGATTGTGTGATTGTGATTGTGTGATTGTGATTGTGTGATTGTGATTGTGTGATTGTGATTGTGTGATTGTGATTGTGTGATTGTGATTGTGTGATTGTGATTGTGTGATTGTGATTGTGTGATTGTGATTGTGTGATTGTGATTGTGTGATTGTGATTGTGTGATTGTGATTGTGTGATTGTGATTGTGTGATTGTGATTGTGTGATTGTGATTGTGTGATTGTGATTGTGTGATTGTGATTGTGTGATTGTGATTGTGTGATTGTGATTGTGTGATTGTGATTGTGTGATTGTGATTGTGTGATTGTGATTGTGTGATTGTGATTGTGTGATTGTGATTGTGTGATTGTGATTGTGTGATTGTGATTGTGTGATTGTGATTGTGTGATTGTGATTGTGTGATTGTGATTGTGTGATTGTGATTGTGTGATTGTGATTGTGTGATTGTGATTGTGTGATTGTGATTGTGTGATTGTGATTGTGTGAATGTGATTGAGTGATTGTGATTGTGTGATTGTGATTGTGTGATTGTGTGATTGTGATTGTGTGATTGTGATTGTGTGATTGTGATTGTGTGATTGTGATTGTGTGATTGTGATTGTGTGATTGTGATTGTGTGATTGTGATTGTGTGATTGTGATTGTGTGATTGTGATTGTGTTATTGTGATTGTGTGATTGTGATTGTTGTGTTTGTGATTGTGTGATTGTGATTGTGTGATTGTGATTGTGTGATTGTGATTGTGTGATTGTGATTGTGTGATTGTGATTGTGTGATTCTGATTGTGTGATTGTGATTGTGTGATTGTGATTGTGTGATTGTGATTGTGTGATTGTGATTGTGTGATTGTGATTGTGTGATTGTGATTGTGTGATTGTGATTGTGTGATTGTGATTGTGTGATTGTGATTGTGTGATTGTGATTGTGTGATTGTGATTGTGTGATTGTGATTGTGTGATTGTGATTGTGTGATTGTGATTGTGTGATTGTGATTGTGTGATTGTGATTGTGTGATTGTGATGGCGTGATCGTGGGTTTGTGACTGTGTTATTGTGTGATTGTGATTGTGTGATTGTGGTTGTGTGACTGTGATTGAGTGGTTCTGATTGTGGGATTGTGATTGTGTGATTCTGTGATTGTGTGATCGTGACTATGTGGTCGTGATTGTGTGATCGTGATTGTGGGATTGTGACTGTGTGATTGTGTGATTGTGGTTGTGTGATTGTGATTGTGTGACTGTGATTGTGTGATTGTGATTGTGGGATTGCGATTGTGTGATCGTGATTGTGTGATCGTGATTGTGTGACTGTGATTGTGTGATTGTGATTGTGTGATTGTGATTGTGTGATTGTTATTGTGTGATTGTGATTGTGTGATTGTGATTGTGTGATTGTGATTGTGTGATTGTGATTGTGTGATTGTGATTGTGTGATTGTGATTGTGTGATTGTGATTGTGTGATTGTGATTGTGTGATTGTGATTGTGTGATTGTGATTGTGTGATTGTGATTGTGTGATTGTGATTGTGTGATTGTGATTGTGTGATTGTGATTGTGTGATTGTGATTGTGTGATTGTGATTGTGTGATTGTGATTGTGTGATTGTGATTGTGTGATTGTGATTGTGTGATTGTGATTGTGTGATTGTGATTGTGTGATTGTGATTGTGTGATTGTGATTGTGTGATTGTGATTGTGTGATTGTGATTGTGTGATTGTGATTGTGTGATTGTGATTGTGTGATTGTGATTGTGTGATTGTGATTGTGTGATTGTGATTGTGTGATTGTGATTGTGTGATTGTGATTGTGTGATTGTGATTGTGTGATTGTGATTGTGTGATTGTGATTGTGTGATTGTGATTGTGTGATTGTGATTGTGTGATTGTGATTGTGTGATTGTGATTGTGTGATTGTGATTGTGTGATTGTGATTGTGTGATTGTGATTGTGTGATTGTGATTGTGTGATTGTGATTGTGTGATTGTGATTGTGTGATTGTGATTGTGTGATTGTGATTGTGTGATTGTGATTGTGTGATTGTGATTGTGTGATTGTGATTGTGTGATTGTGATTGTGTGATTGTGATTGTGTGATTGTGATTGTGTGATTGTGATTGTGTGATTGTGATTGTGTGATTGTGATTGTGTGATTGTGATTGTGTGATTGTGATTGTGTGATTGTGATTGTGTGATTGTGATTGTGTGATTGTGATTGTGTGATTGTGATTGTGTGATTGTGATTGTGTGATTGTGCTTGTGATTGTGTGATTGTGATTGTGTGAATGTGATTGTGTGATTGTGATTGTGTGATTGTGATTGTGATTGTGATTGTGATTGTGATTGTGATTGTGATTGTGATCGTGATTGTGTGATCGTGATTGTGTGATCGTGATTTTGTGATCGTGATTGTGTGATCGTGATTGAGTGATCGTGATTGTGTGATAGGGATTGTGTGATTGTGATTGTGTGATCGTGATTGTGTGATCGTGATTGTGCGATCGCGATTGTATGATCGCGATTGTGTGATCGTGACTGTGTGATCGCGATTGTGTGATCGCAATCGTGGGATTGTGACTGTGTGATTGTGTGATTGTGATTGTGATTGTGATTGTGATTGTGTGACTGTGTGATTGTGATTTTGTGATCGTGATTGTGTGATCGTGATTTTGTAATCGTGTTTGTGTGATCGTGATTGTGATTGTTATTGTGTGATTGTGATTGTGTGACGGTGATTGTGTGATTGTGATTGTGTGATTGTGATTGTGTGACTGTGATTGAGTGGTTGTGATTGTGTGATTGTGAGATCGTGATTGTGTGATCGTGATTGTGTGATCGTGATTGTGTGATCGTGACTGTGTGATAGTGATTGTGCGATAGTGATTGTGGGATTGTGACTGTGTGATTGAGCGATTGTGATTGTGTGATTGTGACTGTGTGACTGTGATTTAGTGGTTGTGATTGTGGGATTGTGATTGTGTGATTGTGTGATCGTGACTATGTGGTCGTGATTGTGTGATCGTGATTGTGGGATTGTGACTGTGTGATTGTGTGATTGTGGTTGTGTGATTGTGATTGTGTGACTGTGATTGTGTGATTGTGACTGTGGGATTGTGATTGTGTGATCGTGATTGTGTGATCGTGATTGTGTGACTGTGATTGTGTGATTGTGATTGTGTGATCGTGGTTGTGTGGTCCTGATTGTGTGATCGTGATTGTGTGATTGTGATTGTGTGATTGTGATTGTGTGATTGTGATTGTGTGATTGTGGTTGTGTGATTGTGATTGTGTGATTGTGTTGTGTGATTGTGATTGTGTGATTGTGACTGTGTGATTGTGATTGTGAGACTCTGATTGTGTGGTCGTAATTGCGTGACCGTGTTTGTGTGATCGCAATTGTGGGATTGTGACTGTGTGATTGTGTGATTGTGATTGTGATTGTGATTGTGTGACTGTGTGATTGTGATTGTGTGATCGTGATTGTGTTATTGGGATTGTGTGATTGTGATTGTGTGATCGAGATTGTGTGATCGTGATTGTGTGATCGTGATCGTGATTGTGTGATCGTGATTGTGTGATCGGGATTGTGTGATCGTGTTTGTGTGATCGTGATTGTGATCGTGATTGTGTGATCGTGATTGTGTGATCGTGATTGGGTGATCGTGATTGTGTGATCGTGATTGTGTGATCGTGATTGTGTGATCGTGATTGTGTGGTCGTAATTGTGTGATCGTGATTGGGTGATCGTGATTGTGTGATCGTGATTGTGTGATCGTGATTGTGTGATCGTGATTGTGTGGTCGTAATTGTGTGATCGTGATTATGTGATCGCAATTGTTGGATTGTGACTGTGTGATTGTGTGATTGTGATTGTGTGACTGTGTGATTGTGATTGTGTGATCGTGATTGTGTTATTGTGATTGTGTGATTGTGATTGTGGGATTGTGATTGTGTGATTGTGTGATCGTGATTGTGCGATCGTGATTTTGTGATCGTGATTGTGTGATTGTGATCGTGATTTTGTGACTGTGTTACTGTGATTATGTGATCCAGACTGCGTGATCGTGTTTGTGTGATCGTGATTGTGGATTTGTGACTGTGTGGTTGTGTCATTCTGATTGTGTGATTGTGATTGTGTGACCGTGACTGTGCGATTGTGATTGTGGGATTGTGATTGAGTGATTGTGTGATCGTGATTGTGTGATCGTGATTGTGTGATCGTGATTGTGTGATCGTGATTGTGTGATCGTGATTGTGTGATCGTGATTGTGTGATCGTGATTGTGTGATTGTGATTGTGTGATCGTGATTGTGATTGTGTGATCGTGATTGTGATTGTGTGATTGTGATTGTGTGATTGTGATTGTGTGATTGTGATTGTGTGATTGTGATTGTGTGATTGTGATTGTGTGATTGTGATTGTGTGATTGTGATTGTGTGAATGTGATTGTGTGATTGTGATTGTGATTGTGTGATTGTGATCGTGATTGTGTGATTGTGATTGTGGGATTGTGATTGTGTGATTGTGTGATCGTGATTGTGCGATCGTGATTTTGTGATCGTGATTGTGTGATTGTGATTGTGATTGTGTGACTGTGTTACTGTAATTGTGTGATCCTGACTGCGTGATCGTGTTTGTGTGATCGTGATTGTGGATTTGCGACTGTGTGATTGTGTCATTCTGATTGTGTGATTGTGATTGTGTGATCGTGACTGTGCGATTGTGATTGTGGGATTGTGATTGAGTGACTGTGTGATCGTGATTGTGTGATTGTGATTGTGTGATCGTGATTGTGATTGTGTGATTGTGATTGTGTGATTGTGATTGTGTGATTGTGATTGTGTGATTGTGATTTTGTGATTGTGATTGTGTGATTGTGATTGTGTGATTGCGATTGTGTGAATGTGATTGTGTGATTGTGATTGTGTGATTGTGATTGTGTGATTGTGATTGTGTGATTGTGATTGTGTGATTGTGATTGTGTGATTGTGATTGTGTGATTGTGATTGTGTGATTGTGTCTGTGATTGTGATTGTGTGATTGTGATTGTGTGATTGTGATTGTGTGATTGTGATTGTGATTGTGTGATTGTGATTGTGTGATTGTGATTGTGTGATTGTGATTGTGTGATTGTGATTGTGTGATTGTGATTGTGTGATTGTGATTGTGTGATTGTGATTGTGTGATTGTGATTGTGTGATTGTGATTGTGTGATTGTGATTGTGTGATTGTGATTGTGTGATTGTGATTGTGTGATTGTGATTGTGTGATTGTGATTGTGTGATTGTGATTGTGTGATTGTGATTGTGTGATTGTGATTGTGTGATTGTGATTGTGTGATTGTGATTGTGTGATTGTGATTGTGTGATTGTGATTGTGTGATTGTGATTGTGTGATTGTGATTGTGTGATTGTGATTGTGTGATTGTGATTGTGTGATTGTGATTGTGTGATTGTGATTGTGTGATTGTGATTGTGTGATTGTGATTGTGTGATTGTGATTGTGTGATTGTGATTGTGTGATTGTGATTGTGTGATTGTGATTGTGTGATTGTGATTGTGTGATTGTGATTGTGTGATTGTGATTGTGTGATTGTGATTGTGTGATTGTGATTGTGTGATTGTGATTGTGTGATTGTGATTGTGTGATTGTGATTGTGTGATTGTGATTGTGTGATTGTGATTGTGTGATTGTGATTGTGTGATTGTGATTGTGTGATTGTGATTGTGTGATTGTGATGGCGTGATCGTGGGTTTGTGACTGTGTTATTGTGTGATTGTGATTGTGTGATTGTGGTTGTGTGACTGTGATTGTGTGACGGTGATTGTGGGATTGTGATTGTGTGATTGTGAGATCGGGATTGTGTGATCGTGATTGTGTGATCGTGATTGTGTGATCGTGATTGTGGGATTGTGACTGTGTGATGAAGCGATTGTGATTGTGTGATTGTGATTGTGTGACTGTGATTGAGTGGTTCTGATTGTGGGATTGTGATTGTGTGATTGTGTGATTGTGTGATCGTGACTATGTGGTCGTGATTGTGTGATCGTGATTGTGGGATTGTGACTGTGTGATTGTGTGATTGTGGTTGTGTGATTGTGATTGCGTGACTGCGATTGTGTGATTGTGATTGTGGGATTGTGATTGTGTGATCGTGATTGTGTGATCGTGATTGTGTGACTGTGATTGTGTGATTGTGATTGTGTGATTGTGATTGTGTGATTGTGATTGTGTGATTGTGATTGTGTGATTGTGATTGTGTGATTGTGATTGTGTGATTGTAATTGTGTGATTGTGATTGTGTGATTGTGATTGTGTGATTGTGATTGTGTGATTGTGATTGTGTGATTGTGATTGTGTGATTGTGATTGTGTGATTGTGATTGTGTGATTGTGATTGTGTGATTGTGATTGTGTGATTGTGATTGTGTGATTGTGATTGTGTGATTGTGATTGTGTGATTGTGATTGTGTGATTGTGATTGTGTGATTGTGATTGTGTGATTGTGATTGTGTGATTGTGATTGTGTGATTGTGATTGTGTGATTGTGATTGTGTGATTGTGATTGTGTGATTGTGATTGTGTGATTGTGATTGTGTGATTGTGATTGTGTGATTGTGATTGTGTGATTGTGATTGTGTGATTGTGATTGTGTGATTGTGATTGTGTGATTGTGATTGTGTGATTGTGATTGTGTGATTGTGATTGTGTGATTGTGATTGTGTGATTGTGATTGTGTGATTGTGATTGTGTGATTGTGATTGTGTGATTGTGATTGTGTGATTGTGATTGTGTGATTGTGATTGTGTGATTGTGATTGTGTGATTGTGATTGTGTGATTGTGATTGTGTGATTGTGCTTGTGATTGTGTGATTGTGATTGTGTGAATGTGATTGTGTGATTGTGATTGTGTGATTGTGATTGTGATTGTGATTGTGATTGTGATTGTGATTGTGATCGTGATTGTGTGATCGTGATTGTGTGATCGTGATTTTGTGATCGTGATTGTGTGATCGTGATTGAGTGATCGTGATTGTGTGATAGGGATTGTGTGATTGTGATTGTGTGATCGTGATTGTGTGATCGTGATTGTGCGATCGCGATTGTGTGATCGCGATTGTGTGATCGTGACTGTGTGATCGTGATTGTGTGATCGCAATCGTGGGATTGTGACTGTGTGATTGTGTGATTGTGATTGTGATTGTGATTGTGATTGTGTGACTGTGTGATTGTGATTTTGTGATCGTGATTGTGTGATCGTGATTTTGTAATCGTGTTTGTGTGATCGTGATTGTGATTGTGATTGTGTGATTGTGATTGTGTGACGGTGATTGTGTGATTGTGATTGTGTGATCGTGACTGTGTGATAGTGATTGTGCGATAGTGATTGTGGGATTGTGACTGTGTGATTGAGCGATTGTGATTGTGTGATTGTGACTGTGTGACTGTGATTTAGTGGTTGTGATTGTGGGTTTGTGATTGTGTGATTGTGTGATCGTGACTATGTGGTCGTGATTGTGTGATCGTGATTGTGGGATTGTGACTGTGTGATTGTGTGATTGTGGTTGTGTGATTGTGATTGTGTGACTGTGATTGTGTGATTGTGACTGTGGGATTGTGATTGTGTGATCGTGATTGTGTGATCGTGATTGTGTGACTGTGATTGTGTGATTGTGATTGTGTGATCGTGGTTGTGTGATTGTGATTGTGTGATTGTGATTGTGTGATTGTGATTGTGTGATTGTGATTGTGTGATTGTGATTGTGTGATTGTGGTTGTGTGATTGTGATTGTGTGATTGTGGTGTGTGATTGTGATTGTGTCATTGTGACTGTGTGATTGTGATTGTGAGACTGTGATTGTGCGGTCGTAATCGCGTGATCGTGTTTGTGTGATCGCAATTGTGGGATTGTGACTGTGTGATTGTGATTGTGATTGTGTGACTGTGTTACTGTAATTGTGTGATCCTGACTGCGTGATCGTGTTTGTGTGATCGTGATTGTGGATTTGCGACTGTGTGATTGTGTCATTCTGATTGTGTGATTGTGATTGTGTGATCGTGACTGTGCGATTGTGATTGTGGGATTGTGATTGAGTGACTGTGTGATCGTGATTGTGTGATTGTGATTGTGTGATCGTGATTGTGATTGTGTGATTGTGATTGTGTGATTGTGATTGTGTGATTGTGATTGTGTGATTGTGATTTTGTGATTGTGATTGTGTGATTGTGATTGTGTGATTGCGATTGTGTGAATGTGATTGTGTGATTGTGATTGTGTGATTGTGATTGTGTGATCGTGATTGTATGATCGTGATTTTGTGATAGTGATTGTGTGATCGTGATTGTGTGATCGTGATTGTGTGATCGTGATTGTGTGATCGTGATTGTGTGGTCGAAATTGTGTGATCGTGATTATGTGATCGCAATTGTTGGATTGTGACTGTGTGATTGTGTGATTGTGATTGTGTGACTGTGTGATTGTGATTATGTGATCGTGATTGTGTTATTGTGATTGTGGGATTGTGATTGTGGGATTGTGATTGTGTGATTGTGTGATTGTGCGATTGTGATTGTGCGATTGTGATTGTGGGATTGTGATTGAGTGATTGTGTGATCGTGATTGTGTGATCGTGATTGTGTGATCGTGATTGTGTGATCGTGATTGTGTGATCGTGATTGTGTGATCGTGATTGTGTGATCGTGATTGTGTGATCGTGATTGTGTGATCGTGATTGTGTGATCGTGATTGTGTGATCGTGATTGTGTGATCGTGATTGTGTGATCGTGATTGTGTGATCGTGATTGTGTGATCGTGATTGTGTGATCGTGATTGTGTGATCGTGATTGTGTGATCGTGATTGTGTGATCGTGATTGTGTGATCGTGATTGTGTGATCGTGACTGTGTGATCGTGACTGTGTGATCGTGACTGTGTGATCGTGACTGTGTGATCGTGACTGTGTGATCGTGACTGTGTGATCGTGACTGTGTGATCGTGACTGTGTGATCGTGACTGTGTGATCGTGATTGTGTGATTGTGATTGTGTGATTGTGATTGTGTGATTGTGATTGTGTGATTGTGATTGTGTGATTGTGATTGTGTGATTGTGATTGTGTGATTGTGATTGTGTGATTGTGATTGTGTGATTGTGATTGTGTGATTGTGATTGTGTGATTGTGATTGTGTGATTGTGATTGTGTGATTGTGATTGTGTGATTGTGATTGTGTGATTGTGATTGTGTGATTGTGATTGTGTGATTGTGATTGTGTGATTGTGATTGTGTGATTGTGATTGTGTGATTGTGATTGTGTGATTGTGATTGTGTGATTGTGATTGTGTGATTGTGATTGTGTGATTGTGATTGTGTGATTGTGATTGTGTGATTGTGATTGTGTGATTGTGATTGTGTGATTGTGATTGTGTGATTGTGATTGTGTGATTGTGATTGTGTGATTGTGATTGTGTGATTGTGATTGTGTGATTGTGATTGTGTGATTGTGATTGTGTGATTGTGATTGTGTGATTGTGCTTGTGATTGTGTGATTGTGATTGTGTGAATGTGATTGTGTGATTGTGATTGTGTGATTGTGATTGTGATTGTGATTGTGATTGTGATTGTGATTGTGATTGTGATTGTGATCGTGATTGTGTGATCGTGATTGTGTGATCGTGATTTTGTGATCGTGATTGTGTGATCGTGATTGAGTGATCGTGATTGTGTGATAGGGATTGTGTGATTGTGATTGTGTGATCGTGATTGTGTGATCGTGATTGTGCGATCGCGATTGTATGATCGCGATTGTGTGATCGTGACTGTGTGATCGCGATTGTGTGATCGCAATCGTGGGATTGTGACTGTGTGATTGTGTGATTGTGATTGTGATTGTGATTGTGATTGTGTGACTGTGTGATTGTGATTTTGTGATCGTGATTGTGTGATCGTGATTTTGTAATCGTGTTTGTGTGATCGTGATTGTGATTGTTATTGTGTGATTGTGATTGTGTGACGGTGATTGTGTGATTGTGATTGTGTGATTGTGATTGTGTGACTGTGATTGAGTGGTTGTGATTGTGTGATTGTGAGATCGTGATTGTGTGATCGTGATTGTGTGATCGTGATTGTGTGATCGTGATTGTGTGATCGTGACTGTGTGATAGTGATTGTGCGATAGTGATTGTGGGATTGTGACTGTGTGATTGAGCGATTGTGATTGTGTGATTGTGACTGTGTGACTGTGATTTAGTGGTTGTGATTGTGGGATTGTGATTGTGTGATTGTGTGATCGTGACTATGTGGTCGTGATTGTGTGATCGTGATTGTGGGATTGTGACTGTGTGATTGTGTGATTGTGGTTGTGTGATTGTGATTGTGTGACTGTGATTGTGTGATTGTGACTGTGGGATTGTGATTGTGTGATCGTGATTGTGTGATCGTGATTGTGTGACTGTGATTGTGTGATTGTGATTGTGTGATCGTGGTTGTGTGATTGTGATTGTGTGATTGTGATTGTGTGATTGTGATTGTGTGATTGTGATTGTGTGATTGTGATTGTGTGATTGTGATTGTGTGATTGTGATTGTGTGATTGTGATTGTGTGATTGTGATTGTGTGATTGTGATTGTGTGATTGTGATTGTGTGATTGTGATTGTGTGATTGTGATTGTGTGATTGTGATTGTGTGATTGTGATTGTGTGATTGTGATTGTGTGATTGTGATTGTGTGATTGTGATTGTGTGATTGTGATTGTGTGATTGTGATTGTGTGATTGTGATTGTGTGATTGTGATTGTGTGATTGTGATTGTGTGATTGTGATTGTGTGATTGTGATTGTGTGATTGTGATTGTGTGATTGTGATTGTGTGATTGTGATTGTGTGATTGTGATTGTGTGATTGTGATTGTGTGATTGTGATTGTGTGATTGTGATTGTGTGATTGTGATTGTGTGATTGTGATTGTGTGATTGTGATTGTGTGATTGTGATTGTGTGATTGTGATTGTGTGATTGTGATTGTGTGATTGTGATTGTGTGATTGTGATTGTGTGATTGTGATTGTGTGATTGTGATTGTGTGATTGTGATTGTGTGATTGTGATTGTGTGATTGTGATTGTGTGATTGTGATTGTGTGATTGTGATTGTGTGATTGTGATTGTGTGATTGTGATTGTGTGATTGTGATTGTGTGATTGTGATTGTGTGATTGTGATTGTGTGATTGTGATTGTGTGATTGTGATTGTGTGATTGTGATTGTGTGATTGTGATTGTGTGATTGTGCTTGTGATTGTGTGATTGTGATTGTGTGAATGTGATTGTGTGATTGTGATTGTGTGATTGTGATTGTGATTGTGATTGTGATTGTGATTGTGATTGTGATCGTGATTGTGTGATCGTGATTGTGTGATCGTGATTTTGTGATCGTGATTGTCTGATCGTGATTGAGTGATCGTGATTGTGTGATAGGGATTGTGTGATTGTGATTGTGTGATCGTGATTGTGTGATCGTGATTGTGCGATCGCGATTGTGTGATCGCGATTGTGTGATCGTGACTGTGTGATCGTGATTGTGTGATCGCAATCGTGGGATTGTGACTGTGTGATTGTGTGATTGTGATTGTGATTGTGATTGTGATTGTGTGACTGTGTGATTGTGATTTTGTGATCGTGATTGTGTGATCGTGATTTTGTAATCGTGTTTGTGTGATCGTGATTGTGATTGTGATTGTGTGATTGTGATTGTGTGACGGTGATTGTGTGATTGTGATTGTGTGATCGTGACTGTGTGATAGTGATTGTGCGATAGTGATTGTGGGATTGTGACTGTGTGATTGAGCGATTGTGATTGTGTGATTGTGACTGTGTGACTGTGATTTAGTGGTTGTGATTGTGGGATTGTGATTGTGTGATTGTGTGATCGTGACTATGTGGTCGTGATTGTGTGATCGTGATTGTGGGATTGTGACTGTGTGATTGTGTGATTGTGGTTGTGTGATTGTGATTGTGTGACTGTGATTGTGTGATTGTGACTGTGGGATTGTGATTGTGTGATCGTGATTGTGTGATCGTGATTGTGTGACTGTGATTGTGTGATTGTGATTGTGTGATCGTGGTTGTGTGATTGTGATTGTGTGATTGTGATTGTGTGATTGTGATTGTGTGATTGTGATTGTGTGATTGTGATTGTGTGATTGTGGTTGTGTGATTGTGATTGTGTGATTGTGGTGTGTGATTGTGATTGTGTCATTGTGACTGTGTGATTGTGATTGTGAGACTGTGATTGTGCGGTCGTAATCGCGTGATCGTGTTTGTGTGATCGCAATTGTGGGATTGTGACTGTGTGATTGTGTGATTGTGATTGTGATTGTGATTGTGTGACTGTGTTACTGTAATTGTGTGATCCTGACTGCGTGATCGTGTTTGTGTGATCGTGATTGTGGATTTGCGACTGTGTGATTGTGTCATTCTGATTGTGTGATTGTGATTGTGTGATCGTGACTGTGCGATTGTGATTGTGGGATTGTGATTGAGTGACTGTGTGATCGTGATTGTGTGATTGTGATTGTGTGATCGTGATTGTGATTGTGTGATTGTGATTGTGTGATTGTGATTGTGTGATCGTGATTGTGATTGTGTGATTGTGATTGTGTGATTGTGATTGTGTGATTGTGATTGTGTGATTGTGATTTTGTGATTGTGATTGTGTGATTGTGATTGTGTGATTGCGATTGTGTGAATGTGATTGTGTGATTGTGATTGTGTGATTGTGATTGTGTGATTGTGATTGTGTGATTGTGATTGTGTGATTGTGATTTTGTGATTGTGATTGTGTGATTGTGATTGTGTGATTGTGATTGTGTGATTGTGTCTGTGATTGTGATTGTGTGATTGTGATTGTGTGATTGTGATTGTGTGATTGTGATTGTGTGATTGTGATTGTGTGATTGTGATTGTGTGATTGTGATTGTGTGATTGTGATTGTGTGATTGTGATTGTGTGATTGTGATTGTGTGATTGTGATTGTGTGATTGTGATTGTGATTGTGTGATTGTGATTGTGTGACTGTGATTGTGTGATTGTGATTGTGTGATTGTGATTGTGTGATTGTGATTGTGTGATTGTGATTGTGTGATTGTGATTGTGTGATCGTGATTGTGTGATTGTGATTGTGTGATTGTGATTGTGTGATTGTGATTGTGTGATTGTGATTGTGTGATTGTGATTGTGTGATCGTGATTGTGATTGTGTGATTGTGTAATTGTGATTGTGATTGTGATTGTGTGACTGTGTGATTGTGATCGTGTGATCGTGATTGTGTGGTCCTGATTGTGTGATCGTGATTGTGTGATCGTGGTTGTGTGATTGTGTTATTGTGATTGTGTGATTGTGATTGTGTGATTGTGGTTGTGTGATTGTGATTGTGTGATTGTGTTGTGTGATTGTGATTGTGTGATTGTGACTGTGTGATTGTGATTGTGAGACTGTGATTGTGTGGTCGTAATTGCGTGACCGTGTTTGTGTGATCGCAATTGTGGGATTGTGACTGTGTGATTGTGTGATTGTGATTGTGATTGTGATTGTGATTGTGATTGTGTGACTGTGTGATTGTGATTGTGTGATCGTGATTGTGTTATTGGGATTGTGTGATTGTGATTGTGTGATCGTGATTGTGTGATCGTGATTGTGTGATCGTGATTGTGATTGTGTGATCGTGATTGTGTGATCGGGATTGTGTGATCGTGTTTGTGTGATCGTGATTGTGATCGTGATTGTGTGATCGTGATTGTGTGATCGTGATTGGGTGATCGTGATTGTGTGATCGTGATTGTGTGATCGTGATTGTGTGATCGTGATTGTGTGGTCGTAATTGTGTGATCGTGATTGGGTGATCGTGATTGTGTGATCGTGATTGTGTGATCGTGATTGTGTGATCGTGATTGTGTGGTCGTAATTGTGTGATCGTGATTATGTGATCGCAATTGTTGGATTGTGACTGTGTGATTGTGTGATTGTGATTGTGTGACTGTGTGATTGTGATTGTGTGATTGTGATTGTGTGATTGTGATTGTGTGCTTGTGATTGTGTGATTGTGATTGTGTGATTGTGATTGTGTGATTGTGATTGTGTGATTGTGATTGTGTGATTGTGATTGTGTGATTGTGATTGTGTGATTGTGATTGTGTGATTGTGATTGTGTTATTGTGATTGTGTGATTGTGATTGTGTGATTGTCATTGTGTGTTTGTGATTGTGTGATTGTGATTGTGTGATTGTGATTGTGTGATTGTGATTGTGTGATTGTGATTGTGTGATTGTGATTGTGTGATTGTGATTGTGTGATTGTGATTGTGTGATTGTGATTGTGTGATTGTGATTGTGTGATTGTGATTGTGTGATTGTGATTGTGTGATTGTGATTGTGTGATTGTGATTGTGTGATTGTGATTGTGTGATTGTGATTGTGTGATTGTGATTGTGTGATTGTGATTGTGTGATTGTGATTGTGTGATTGTGATTGTGTGATTGTGATTGTGTGATTGTGATTGTGTGATTGTGATTGTGTGATTGTGATTGTGTGATTGTGATTGTGTGATTGTGATTGTGTGATTGTGATTGTGTGATTGTGATTGTGTGATTGTGATTGTGTGATTGTGATTGTGTGATTGTGATTGTGTGATTGTGATTGTGTGATTGTGATTGTGTGATTATGATTGTGTGATTGTGATTGTGTGATTGTGATTGTGTGATTGTGATTGTGTGATTGTGATTGTGTGATTGTGATTGTGTGATTGTGATTGTGTGATTGTGATGGCGTGATCGTGGGTTTGTGACTGTGTTATTGTGTGATTGTGATTGTGTGATTGTGGTTGTGTGACTGTGATTGTGTGACGGTGATTGTGGGATTGTGATTGTGTGATTGTGAGATCGGGATTGTGTGATCGTGATTGTGTGATCGTGATTGTGTGATCGTGATTGTGGGATTGTGACTGTGTGATGAAGCGATTGTGATTGTGTGATTGTGATTGTGTGACTGTGATTGAGTGGTTCTGATTGTGGGATTGTGATTGTGTGATTGTGTGATTGTGTGATTGTGTGATCGTGACTATGTGGTCGTGATTGTGTGATCGTGATTGTGGGATTGTGACTGTGTGATTGTGTGATTGTGGTTGTGTGATTGTGATTGCGTGACTGCGATTGTGTGATTGTGATTGTGGGATTGTGATTGTGTGATCGTGATTGTGTGATCGTGATTGTGTGACTGTGATTGTGTGATTGTGATTGTGTGATTGTGATTGTGTGATTGTGATTGTGTGATTGTGATTGTGTGATTGTGATTGTGTGATTGTGATTGTGTGATTGTGATTGTGTGATTGTGATTGTGTGATTGTGATTGTGTGATTGTGATTGTGTGATTGTGATTGTGTGATTGTGATTGTGTGATTGTGATTGTGTGATTGTGATTGTGTGATTGTGATTGTGTGATTGTGATTGTGTGATTGTGATTGTGTGATTGTGATTGTGTGATTGTGATTGTGTGATTGTGATTGTGTGATTGTGATTGTGTGATTGTGATTGTGTGATTGTGATTGTGTGATTGTGATTGTGTGATTGTGATGGCGTGATCGTGGGTTTGTGACTGTGTTATTGTGTGATTGTGATTGTGTGATTGTGGTTGTGTGACTGTGATTGTGTGACGGTGATTGTGGGATTGTGATTGTGTGATTGTGAGATCGGGATTGTGTGATCGTGATTGTGTGATCGTGATTGTGTGATCGTGATTGTGGGATTGTGACTGTGTGATGAAGCGATTGTGATTGTGTGATTGTGATTGTGTGACTGTGATTGAGTGGTTCTGATTGTGGGATTGTGATTGTGTGATTGTGTGATTGTGTGATCGTGACTATGTGGTCGTGATTGTGTGATCGTGATTGTGGGATTGTGACTGTGTGATTGTGTGATTGTGGTTGTGTGATTGTGATTGCGTGACTGCGATTGTGTGATTGTGATTGTGGGATTGTGATTGTGTGATCGTGATTGTGTGATCGTGATTGTGTGACTGTGATTGTGTGATTGTGATTGTGTGATTGTGATTGTGTGATTGTGATTGTGTGATTGTGATTGTGTGATTGTGATTGTGTGATTGTGATTGTGTGATTGTAATTGTGTGATTGTGATTGTGTGATTGTGATTGTGTGATTGTGATTGTGTGATTGTGATTGTGTGATTGTGATTGTGTGATTGTGATTGTGTGATTGTGATTGTGTGATTGTGATTGTGTGATTGTGATTGTGTGATTGTGATTGTGTGATTGTGATTGTGTGATTGTGATTGTGTGATTGTGATTGTGTGATTGTGATTGTGTGATTGTGATTGTGTGATTGTGATTGTGTGATTGTGATTGTGTGATTGTGATTGTGTGATTGTGATTGTGTGATTGTGATTGTGTGATTGTGATTGTGTGATTGTGATTGTGTGATTGTGATTGTGTGATTGTGATTGTGTGATTGTGATTGTGTGATTGTGATTGTGTGATTGTGATTGTGTGATTGTGATTGTGTGATTGTGATTGTGTGATTGTGATTGTGTGATTGTGATTGTGTGATTGTGATTGTGTGATTGTGATTGTGTGATTGTGATTGTGTGATTGTGATTGTGTGATTGTGATTGTGTGATTGTGATTGTGTGATTGTGATTGTGTGATTGTGATTGTGTGATTGTGATTGTGTGATTGTGCTTGTGATTGTGTGATTGTGATTGTGTGAATGTGATTGTGTGATTGTGATTGTGTGATTGTGATTGTGATTGTGATTGTGATTGTGATTGTGATTGTGATCGTGATTGTGTGATCGTGATTGTGTGATCGTGATTTTGTGATCGTGATTGTGTGATCGTGATTGAGTGATCGTGATTGTGTGATAGGGATTGTGTGATTGTGATTGTGTGATCGTGATTGTGTGATCGTGATTGTGCGATCGCGATTGTGTGATCGCGATTGTGTGATCGTGACTGTGTGATCGTGATTGTGTGATCGCAATCGTGGGATTGTGACTGTGTGATTGTGTGATTGTGATTGTGATTGTGATTGTGATTGTGTGACTGTGTGATTGTGATTTTGTGATCGTGATTGTGTGATCGTGATTTTGTAATCGTGTTTGTGTGATCGTGATTGTGATTGTGATTGTGTGATTGTGATTGTGTGACGGTGATTGTGTGATTGTGATTGTGTGATCGTGACTGTGTGATAGTGATTGTGCGATAGTGATTGTGGGATTGTGACTGTGTGATTGAGCGATTGTGATTGTGTGATTGTGACTGTGTGACTGTGATTTAGTGGTTGTGATTGTGGGTTTGTGATTGTGTGATTGTGTGATCGTGACTATGTGGTCGTGATTGTGTGATCGTGATTGTGGGATTGTGACTGTGTGATTGTGTGATTGTGGTTGTGTGATTGTGATTGTGTGACTGTGATTGTGTGATTGTGACTGTGGGATTGTGATTGTGTGATCGTGATTGTGTGATCGTGATTGTGTGACTGTGATTGTGTGATTGTGATTGTGTGATCGTGGTTGTGTGATTGTGATTGTGTGATTGTGATTGTGTGATTGTGATTGTGTGATTGTGATTGTGTGATTGTGATTGTGTGATTGTGGTTGTGTGATTGTGATTGTGTGATTGTGGTGTGTGATTGTGATTGTGTCATTGTGACTGTGTGATTGTGATTGTGAGACTGTGATTGTGCGGTCGTAATCGCGTGATCGTGTTTGTGTGATCGCAATTGTGGGATTGTGACTGTGTGATTGTGATTGTGATTGTGTGACTGTGTTACTGTAATTGTGTGATCCTGACTGCGTGATCGTGTTTGTGTGATCGTGATTGTGGATTTGCGACTGTGTGATTGTGTCATTCTGATTGTGTGATTGTGATTGTGTGATCGTGACTGTGCGATTGTGATTGTGGGATTGTGATTGAGTGACTGTGTGATCGTGATTGTGTGATTGTGATTGTGTGATCGTGATTGTGATTGTGTGATTGTGATTGTGTGATTGTGATTGTGTGATTGTGATTGTGTGATTGTGATTTTGTGATTGTGATTGTGTGATTGTGATTGTGTGATTGCGATTGTGTGAATGTGATTGTGTGATTGTGATTGTGTGATTGTGATTGTGTGATCGTGATTGTATGATCGTGATTTTGTGATAGTGATTGTGTGATCGTGATTGTGTGATCGTGATTGTGTGATCGTGATTGTGTGATCGTGATTGTGTGGTCGAAATTGTGTGATCGTGATTATGTGATCGCAATTGTTGGATTGTGACTGTGTGATTGTGTGATTGTGATTGTGTGACTGTGTGATTGTGATTATGTGATCGTGATTGTGTTATTGTGATTGTGGGATTGTGATTGTGGGATTGTGATTGTGTGATTGTGTGATTGTGCGATTGTGATTGTGCGATTGTGATTGTGGGATTGTGATTGAGTGATTGTGTGATCGTGATTGTGTGATCGTGATTGTGTGATCGTGATTGTGTGATCGTGATTGTGTGATCGTGATTGTGTGATCGTGATTGTGTGATCGTGATTGTGTGATCGTGATTGTGTGATCGTGATTGTGTGATCGTGATTGTGTGATCGTGATTGTGTGATCGTGATTGTGTGATCGTGATTGTGTGATCGTGATTGTGTGATCGTGATTGTGTGATCGTGATTGTGTGATCGTGATTGTGTGATCGTGATTGTGTGATCGTGATTGTGTGATCGTGATTGTGTGATCGTGATTGTGTGATCGTGACTGTGTGATCGTGACTGTGTGATCGTGACTGTGTGATCGTGACTGTGTGATCGTGACTGTGTGATCGTGACTGTGTGATCGTGACTGTGTGATCGTGACTGTGTGATCGTGACTGTGTGATCGTGATTGTGTGATTGTGATTGTGTGATTGTGATTGTGTGATTGTGATTGTGTGATTGTGATTGTGTGATTGTGATTGTGTGATTGTGATTGTGTGATTGTGATTGTGTGATTGTGATTGTGTGATTGTGATTGTGTGATTGTGATTGTGTGATTGTGATTGTGTGATTGTGATTGTGTGATTGTGATTGTGTGATTGTGATTGTGTGATTGTGATTGTGTGATTGTGATTGTGTGATTGTGATTGTGTGATTGTGATTGTGTGATTGTGATTGTGTGATTGTGATTGTGTGATTGTGATTGTGTGATTGTGATTGTGTGATTGTGATTGTGTGATTGTGATTGTGTGATTGTGATTGTGTGATTGTGATTGTGTGATTGTGATTGTGTGATTGTGATTGTGTGATTGTGATTGTGTGATTGTGATTGTGTGATTGTGATTGTGTGATTGTGATTGTGTGATTGTGATTGTGTGATTGTGATTGTGTGATTGTGATTGTGTGATTGTGATTGTGTGATTGTGATTGTGTGATTGTGCTTGTGATTGTGTGATTGTGATTGTGTGAATGTGATTGTGTGATTGTGATTGTGTGATTGTGATTGTGATTGTGATTGTGATTGTGATTGTGATTGTGATTGTGATTGTGATCGTGATTGTGTGATCGTGATTGTGTGATCGTGATTTTGTGATCGTGATTGTGTGATCGTGATTGAGTGATCGTGATTGTGTGATAGGGATTGTGTGATTGTGATTGTGTGATCGTGATTGTGTGATCGTGATTGTGCGATCGCGATTGTATGATCGCGATTGTGTGATCGTGACTGTGTGATCGCGATTGTGTGATCGCAATCGTGGGATTGTGACTGTGTGATTGTGTGATTGTGATTGTGATTGTGATTGTGATTGTGTGACTGTGTGATTGTGATTTTGTGATCGTGATTGTGTGATCGTGATTTTGTAATCGTGTTTGTGTGATCGTGATTGTGATTGTTATTGTGTGATTGTGATTGTGTGACGGTGATTGTGTGATTGTGATTGTGTGATTGTGATTGTGTGACTGTGATTGAGTGGTTGTGATTGTGTGATTGTGAGATCGTGATTGTGTGATCGTGATTGTGTGATCGTGATTGTGTGATCGTGATTGTGTGATCGTGACTGTGTGATAGTGATTGTGCGATAGTGATTGTGGGATTGTGACTGTGTGATTGAGCGATTGTGATTGTGTGATTGTGACTGTGTGACTGTGATTTAGTGGTTGTGATTGTGGGATTGTGATTGTGTGATTGTGTGATCGTGACTATGTGGTCGTGATTGTGTGATCGTGATTGTGGGATTGTGACTGTGTGATTGTGTGATTGTGGTTGTGTGATTGTGATTGTGTGACTGTGATTGTGTGATTGTGACTGTGGGATTGTGATTGTGTGATCGTGATTGTGTGATCGTGATTGTGTGACTGTGATTGTGTGATTGTGATTGTGTGATCGTGGTTGTGTGATTGTGATTGTGTGATTGTGATTGTGTGATTGTGATTGTGTGATTGTGATTGTGTGATTGTGATTGTGTGATTGTGATTGTGTGATTGTGATTGTGTGATTGTGATTGTGTGATTGTGATTGTGTGATTGTGATTGTGTGATTGTGATTGTGTGATTGTGATTGTGTGATTGTGATTGTGTGATTGTGATTGTGTGATTGTGATTGTGTGATTGTGATTGTGTGATTGTGATTGTGTGATTGTGATTGTGTGATTGTGATTGTGTGATTGTGATTGTGTGATTGTGATTGTGTGATTGTGATTGTGTGATTGTGATTGTGTGATTGTGATTGTGTGATTGTGATTGTGTGATTGTGATTGTGTGATTGTGATTGTGTGATTGTGATTGTGTGATTGTGATTGTGTGATTGTGATTGTGTGATTGTGATTGTGTGATTGTGATTGTGTGATTGTGATTGTGTGATTGTGATTGTGTGATTGTGATTGTGTGATTGTGATTGTGTGATTGTGATTGTGTGATTGTGATTGTGTGATTGTGATTGTGTGATTGTGATTGTGTGATTGTGATTGTGTGATTGTGATTGTGTGATTGTGATTGTGTGATTGTGATTGTGTGATTGTGATTGTGTGATTGTGATTGTGTGATTGTGATTGTGTGATTGTGATTGTGTGATTGTGATTGTGTGATTGTGATTGTGTGATTGTGATTGTGTGATTGTGATTGTGTGATTGTGATTGTGTGATTGTGATTGTGTGATTGTGATTGTGTGATTGTGATTGTGTGATTGTGCTTGTGATTGTGTGATTGTGATTGTGTGAATGTGATTGTGTGATTGTGATTGTGTGATTGTGATTGTGATTGTGATTGTGATTGTGATTGTGATTGTGATCGTGATTGTGTGATCGTGATTGTGTGATCGTGATTTTGTGATCGTGATTGTCTGATCGTGATTGAGTGATCGTGATTGTGTGATAGGGATTGTGTGATTGTGATTGTGTGATCGTGATTGTGTGATCGTGATTGTGCGATCGCGATTGTGTGATCGCGATTGTGTGATCGTGACTGTGTGATCGTGATTGTGTGATCGCAATCGTGGGATTGTGACTGTGTGATTGTGTGATTGTGATTGTGATTGTGATTGTGATTGTGTGACTGTGTGATTGTGATTTTGTGATCGTGATTGTGTGATCGTGATTTTGTAATCGTGTTTGTGTGATCGTGATTGTGATTGTGATTGTGTGATTGTGATTGTGTGACGGTGATTGTGTGATTGTGATTGTGTGATCGTGACTGTGTGATAGTGATTGTGCGATAGTGATTGTGGGATTGTGACTGTGTGATTGAGCGATTGTGATTGTGTGATTGTGACTGTGTGACTGTGATTTAGTGGTTGTGATTGTGGGATTGTGATTGTGTGATTGTGTGATCGTGACTATGTGGTCGTGATTGTGTGATCGTGATTGTGGGATTGTGACTGTGTGATTGTGTGATTGTGGTTGTGTGATTGTGATTGTGTGACTGTGATTGTGTGATTGTGACTGTGGGATTGTGATTGTGTGATCGTGATTGTGTGATCGTGATTGTGTGACTGTGATTGTGTGATTGTGATTGTGTGATCGTGGTTGTGTGATTGTGATTGTGTGATTGTGATTGTGTGATTGTGATTGTGTGATTGTGATTGTGTGATTGTGATTGTGTGATTGTGGTTGTGTGATTGTGATTGTGTGATTGTGGTGTGTGATTGTGATTGTGTCATTGTGACTGTGTGATTGTGATTGTGAGACTGTGATTGTGCGGTCGTAATCGCGTGATCGTGTTTGTGTGATCGCAATTGTGGGATTGTGACTGTGTGATTGTGTGATTGTGATTGTGATTGTGATTGTGTGACTGTGTTACTGTAATTGTGTGATCCTGACTGCGTGATCGTGTTTGTGTGATCGTGATTGTGGATTTGCGACTGTGTGATTGTGTCATTCTGATTGTGTGATTGTGATTGTGTGATCGTGACTGTGCGATTGTGATTGTGGGATTGTGATTGAGTGACTGTGTGATCGTGATTGTGTGATTGTGATTGTGTGATCGTGATTGTGATTGTGTGATTGTGATTGTGTGATTGTGATTGTGTGATCGTGATTGTGATTGTGTGATTGTGATTGTGTGATTGTGATTGTGTGATTGTGATTGTGTGATTGTGATTTTGTGATTGTGATTGTGTGATTGTGATTGTGTGATTGCGATTGTGTGAATGTGATTGTGTGATTGTGATTGTGTGATTGTGATTGTGTGATTGTGATTGTGTGATTGTGATTGTGTGATTGTGATTTTGTGATTGTGATTGTGTGATTGTGATTGTGTGATTGTGATTGTGTGATTGTGTCTGTGATTGTGATTGTGTGATTGTGATTGTGTGATTGTGATTGTGTGATTGTGATTGTGTGATTGTGATTGTGTGATTGTGATTGTGTGATTGTGATTGTGTGATTGTGATTGTGTGATTGTGATTGTGTGATTGTGATTGTGTGATTGTGATTGTGATTGTGTGATTGTGATTGTGTGACTGTGATTGTGTGATTGTGATTGTGTGATTGTGATTGTGTGATTGTGATTGTGTGATTGTGATTGTGTGATTGTGATTGTGTGATCGTGATTGTGTGATTGTGATTGTGTGATTGTGATTGTGTGATTGTGATTGTGTGATTGTGATTGTGTGATTGTGATTGTGTGATCGTGATTGTGATTGTGTGATTGTGTAATTGTGATTGTGATTGTGATTGTGTGACTGTGTGATTGTGATCGTGTGATCGTGATTGTGTGGTCCTGATTGTGTGATCGTGATTGTGTGATCGTGGTTGTGTGATTGTGTTATTGTGATTGTGTGATTGTGATTGTGTGATTGTGGTTGTGTGATTGTGATTGTGTGATTGTGTTGTGTGATTGTGATTGTGTGATTGTGACTGTGTGATTGTGATTGTGAGACTGTGATTGTGTGGTCGTAATTGCGTGACCGTGTTTGTGTGATCGCAATTGTGGGATTGTGACTGTGTGATTGTGTGATTGTGATTGTGATTGTGATTGTGATTGTGATTGTGTGACTGTGTGATTGTGATTGTGTGATCGTGATTGTGTTATTGGGATTGTGTGATTGTGATTGTGTGATCGTGATTGTGTGATCGTGATTGTGTGATCGTGATTGTGATTGTGTGATCGTGATTGTGTGATCGGGATTGTGTGATCGTGTTTGTGTGATCGTGATTGTGATCGTGATTGTGTGATCGTGATTGTGTGATCGTGATTGGGTGATCGTGATTGTGTGATCGTGATTGTGTGATCGTGATTGTGTGATCGTGATTGTGTGGTCGTAATTGTGTGATCGTGATTGGGTGATCGTGATTGTGTGATCGTGATTGTGTGATCGTGATTGTGTGATCGTGATTGTGTGGTCGTAATTGTGTGATCGTGATTATGTGATCGCAATTGTTGGATTGTGACTGTGTGATTGTGTGATTGTGATTGTGTGACTGTGTGATTGTGATTGTGTGATTGTGATTGTGTGATTGTGATTGTGTGCTTGTGATTGTGTGATTGTGATTGTGTGATTGTGATTGTGTGATTGTGATTGTGTGATTGTGATTGTGTGATTGTGATTGTGTGATTGTGATTGTGTGATTGTGATTGTGTGATTGTGATTGTGTTATTGTGATTGTGTGATTGTGATTGTGTGATTGTCATTGTGTGTTTGTGATTGTGTGATTGTGATTGTGTGATTGTGATTGTGTGATTGTGATTGTGTGATTGTGATTGTGTGATTGTGATTGTGTGATTGTGATTGTGTGATTGTGATTGTGTGATTGTGATTGTGTGATTGTGATTGTGTGATTGTGATTGTGTGATTGTGATTGTGTGATTGTGATTGTGTGATTGTGATTGTGTGATTGTGATTGTGTGATTGTGATTGTGTGATTGTGATTGTGTGATTGTGATTGTGTGATTGTGATTGTGTGATTGTGATTGTGTGATTGTGATTGTGTGATTGTGATTGTGTGATTGTGATTGTGTGATTGTGATTGTGTGATTGTGATTGTGTGATTGTGATTGTGTGATTGTGATTGTGTGATTGTGATTGTGTGATTGTGATTGTGTGATTGTGATTGTGTGATTGTGATTGTGTGATTGTGATTGTGTGATTGTGATTGTGTGATTATGATTGTGTGATTGTGATTGTGTGATTGTGATTGTGTGATTGTGATTGTGTGATTGTGATTGTGTGATTGTGATTGTGTGATTGTGATTGTGTGATTGTGATGGCGTGATCGTGGGTTTGTGACTGTGTTATTGTGTGATTGTGATTGTGTGATTGTGGTTGTGTGACTGTGATTGTGTGACGGTGATTGTGGGATTGTGATTGTGTGATTGTGAGATCGGGATTGTGTGATCGTGATTGTGTGATCGTGATTGTGTGATCGTGATTGTGGGATTGTGACTGTGTGATGAAGCGATTGTGATTGTGTGATTGTGATTGTGTGACTGTGATTGAGTGGTTCTGATTGTGGGATTGTGATTGTGTGATTGTGTGATTGTGTGATTGTGTGATCGTGACTATGTGGTCGTGATTGTGTGATCGTGATTGTGGGATTGTGACTGTGTGATTGTGTGATTGTGGTTGTGTGATTGTGATTGCGTGACTGCGATTGTGTGATTGTGATTGTGGGATTGTGATTGTGTGATCGTGATTGTGTGATCGTGATTGTGTGACTGTGATTGTGTGATTGTGATTGTGTGATTGTGATTGTGTGATTGTGATTGTGTGATTGTGATTGTGTGATTGTGATTGTGTGATTGTGATTGTGTGATTGTGATTGTGTGATTGTGATTGTGTGATTGTGATTGTGTGATTGTGATTGTGTGATTGTGATTGTGTGATTGTGATTGTGTGATTGTGATTGTGTGATTGTGATTGTGTGATTGTGATTGTGTGATTGTGATTGTGTGATTGTGATTGTGTGATTGTGATTGTGTGATTGTGATTGTGTGATTGTGATTGTGTGATTGTGATTGTGTGATTGTGATTGTGTGATTGTGATTGTGTGATTGTGATTGTGTGATTGTGATTGTGTGAATGTGATTGTGTGATTGTGATTGTGTGATTGTGATTGTGTGATTGTGATTGTGTGATTGTGATTGTGTGATTGTGATTGTGTGATTGTGATTGTGTGATTGTGCTTGTGATTGTGTGATTGTGATTGTGTGAATGTGATTGTGTGATTGTGATTGTGTGATTGTGATTGTGATTGTGATTGTGATTGTGATTGTGATTGTGACCGTGATTGTGTGATCGTGATTGTGTGATCGTGATTTTGTGATCGTGATTGTGTGATCGTGATTGAGTGATCGTGATTGTGTGATAGGGATTGTGTGATTGTGATTGTGTGATCGTGATTGTGTGATCGTGATTGTGCGATCGCGATTGTGTGATCGCGATTGTGTGATCGTGACTGTGTGATCGTGATTGTGTGATCGCAATCGTGGGATTGTGACTGTGTGATTGTGTGATTGTGATTGTGATTGTGATTGTGATTGTGTGACTGTGTGATTGTGATTTTGTGATCGTGATTGTGTGATCGTGATTTTGTAATCGTGTTTGTGTGATCGTGATTGTGATTGTGATTGTGTGATTGTGATTGTGTGACGGTGATTGTGTGATTGTGATTGTGTGATCGTGACTGTGTGATAGTGATTGTGCGATAGTGATTGTGGGATTGTGACTGTGTGATTGAGCGATTGTGATTGTGTGATTGTGACTGTGTGACTGTGATTTAGTGGTTGTGATTGTGGGATTGTGATTGTGTGATTGTGTGATCGTGACTATGTGGTCGTGATTGTGTGATCGTGATTGTGGGATTGTGACTGTGTGATTGTGTGATTGTGGTTGTGTGATTGTGATTGTGTGACTGTGATTGTGTGATTGTGACTGTGGGATTGTGATTGTGTGATCGTGATTGTGTGATCGTGATTGTGTGACTGTGATTGTGTGATTGTGATTGTGTGATCGTGGTTGTGTGATTGTGATTGTGTGATTGTGATTGTGTGATTGTGATTGTGTGATTGTGATTGTGTGATTGTGTGATTGTGATTGTGTGATTGTGGTTGTGTGATTGTGATTGTGTGATTGTGGTGTGTGATTGTGATTGTGTCATTGTGACTGTGTGATTGTGATTGTGAGACTGTGATTGTGCGGTCGTAATCGCGTGATCGTGTTTGTGTGATCGCAATTGTGGGATTGTGACTGTGTGATTGTGTGATTGTGATTGTGATTGTGATTGTGTGACTGTGTGATTGTGATTGTGTGACCGTGACTGTGTGATTGTGATTGTGGGATTGTGTGATTGTGATTGTGTGATTGTGATTGTGTGATTGTGATTGTGTGATTGTGATTGTGTGATTGTGATTGTGTGATTGTGATTGTGTGATTGTGATTGTGTGAATGTGATTGTGTGATTGTGATTGTGTGATTGTGATTGTGTGATTGTGATTGTGAGATTGTGATTGTGTGATCGTGATTGTGTGATCGTGATTGTGTGATCGTGATTGTGTGATCGTGATTGTGTGATCGTGATTGTGCGATCGTGATTGTGCGATCGTGATTGTGCGATCGTGATTGTGCGATCGTGATTGTGCGATCGTGATTGTGCGATCGTGATTGTGCGATCGTGGTTGTGCGATCGTGATTGTGCGATCGTGATTGTGCGATCGTGATTGTGCGATCGTGATTGTGCGATCGTGATTGTGCGATCGTGATTGTGCGATCGTGATTGTGCGATCGTGATTGTGCGATCGTGATTGTGCGATCGTGATTGTGCGATCGTGATTGTGCGATCGTGGTTGTGCGATCGTGGTTGTGCGATCGTGATTGTGCGATCGTGATTGTGCGATCGTGATTGTGCGATCGTGATTGTGCGATCGTGATTGTGCGATCGTGATTGTGCGATCGTGATTGTGCGATCGTGATTGTGCGATCGTGATTGTGCGATCGTGATTGTGCGATCGTGATTGTGCGATCGTGATTGTGCGATCGTGATTGTGCGATCGTGATTGTGCGATCGTGATTGTGCGATCGTGATTGTGCGATCGTGATTGTGCGATCGTGATTGTGCGATCGTGATTGTGCGATCGTGATTGTGCGATCGTGATTGTGCGATCGTGATTGTGCGATCGTGATTGTGCGATCGTGATTGTGCGATCGTGATTGTGCGATCGTGATTGTGCGATCGTGATTGCGCGATCGTGATTGTGTGATTGTGATTCTGTGACTGTGATTGTGTGGTAGTGACTGTGTGATCGTGATTGTGGAATTGTGACTGTGTGATCGTGATTGTGATTGTGTGATTGTGATTGTGTGATTGTGATTGTGTGATTGTGATTGTGTTATTGTGATTGCGTGATTGTGATTGTGTGATTGTGATTGCGTGATCGTGGGTGTGTGACTGTGTTATTGTGTGATTGTAATTGTGTGATTGTGGTTGTGTGACTGTGATTGTGTGGCTGTGATTGTGGGATTGTGATTGTGTGATTGTGAGATCGGGGTTGTGTGATCGTGATTGTGTGATCGTGATTGTATGATCGTGATTGTGGGATTGTGACTGTGTGATTGAGCGATTGTGATTGTGTGATTGTGATTGTGTGACTGTGATTGAGTGGTTCTGATTGTGGGATTGTGATTGTGTGATTGTGTGATTGTGTGATCGTGACTATGTGGTCGTGATTGTGTGATCGTGATTGTGGGATTGTGACTGTGTGATTGTGTGATTGTGGTTGTGCGATCGTGATTGTGCGATCGTGATTGTGCGATCGTGATTGTGCGATCGTGATTGTGCGATCGTGATTGTGCGATCGTGATTGTGCGATCGTGATTGTGCGATCGTGATTGTGCGATCGTGATTGTGCGATCGTGATTGTGCGATCGTGATTGTGCGATCGTGATTGTGCGATCGTGATTGTGCGATCGTGATTGTGCGATCGTGATTGTGCGATCGTGATTGTGCGATCGTGATTGTGCGATCGTGATTGTGCGATCGTGATTGTGCGATCGTGATTGTGCGATCGTGATTGTGCGATCGTGATTGTGCGATCGTGATTGTGCGATCGTGATTGTGCGATCGTGATTGTGCGATCGTGATTGTGCGATCGTGATTGTGCGATCGTGATTGTGCGATCGTGATTGTGCGATCGTGATTGTGCGATCGTGATTGTGCGATCGTGATTGTGCGATCGTGATTGCGCGATCGTGATTGTGTGATTGTGATTGTGTGACTGTGATTGTGTGGTCGTGACTGTGTGATCGTGATTGTGGAATTGTGACTGTGTGATCGTGATTGTGATTGTGTGATTGTGTAATTGTGATTGTGATTGTGATTGTGTGACTGTGTGATTGTGATTGTGTGATCGTGATTGTGTGGTCCTGATTGTGTGATCGTGATTGTGTGATCGTGGTTGTGTGATTGTGTTATTGTGATTGTGTGATTGTGATTGTGTGATTGTGATTGTGTTATTGTGATTGCGTGATTGTGATTGTGTGATTGTGATTGCGTGATCGTGGGTGTGTGACTGTGTTATTGTGTGATTGTGATTGTGTGATAGTGGTTGTGTGACTGTGATTGTGTGGCTGTGATTGTGGGATTGTGATTGTGTGATTGTGAGATCGGGGTTGTGTGATCGTGATTGTGTGATCGTGATTGTATGATCGTGATTGTGGGATTGTGACTGTGTGATTGAGCGATTGTGATTGTGTGATTGTGATTGTGTGACTGTGATTGAGTGGTTCTGATTGTGGGATTGTGATTGTGTGATTGTGTGATTGTGTGATCGTGACTATGTGGTCGTGATTGTGTGATCGTGATTGTGGGATTGTGACTGTGTGATTGTGTGATTGCGGTTGTGTGATTGTGATTGTGTGACTGTGATTGTGTGATTGTGATTGTGGGATTGTGATTGTGTGATCGTGATTGTGTGATCGTGATTGTGTGAATGTGATTGTGTGATTGTGATTGTGTGATTGTGATTGTGTGATTGTGATTGTGTGATTGTGATTGTGTGATTGTGATTGTGTGATTGTGATTGTGTGATTGTGATTGTGTGATTGTGATTGTGTGATTGTGATTGTGTGATTGTGATTGTGTGATTGTGATTGTGTGATTGTGATTGTGTGATTGTGATTGTGTGATTGTGATTGTGTGATTGTGATTGTGTGATTGTGATTGTGTGATTGTGATTGTGTGATTGTGATTGTGTGATTGTGATTGTGTGATTGTGATTGTGTGATTGTGATTGTGTGATTGTGATTGTGTGATTGTGATTGTGTGATTGTGATTGTGTGATTGTGATTGTGTGATTGTGATTGTGTGATTGTGATTGTGTGATTGTGATTGTGTGATTGTGATTGTGTGATTGTGATTGTGTGATTGTGCTTGTGATTGTGTGATTGTGATTGTGTGAATGTGATTGTGTGATTGTGATTGTGTGATTGTGATTGTGATTGTGATTGTGATTGTGATTGTGATCGTGATTGTGTGATTGTGATTGTGTGATCGTGATTTTGTGATCGTGATTGTGTGATCGTGATTGAGTGATCGTGATTGTGTGATAGGGATTGTGTGATTGTGATTGTGTGATCGTGATTGTGTGATCGTGATTGTGCGATCGCGATTGTGTGATCGCGATTGTGTGATCGTGACTGTGTGATCGTGATTGTGTGATCGCAATCGTGGGATTGTGACTGTGTGATTGTGTGATTGTGATTGTGATTGTGATTGTGTGACTGTGTGATTGTGATTTTGTGATCGTGATTGTGTGATCGTGATTTTGTAATCGTGTTTGTGTGATCGTGATTGTGATTGTGATTGTGTGATTGTGATTGTGTGACGGTGATTGTGTGATTGTGATTGTGTGATTGTGATTGTGTGATTGTGATTGTGTGACTGTGATTGAGTGGTTGTGATTGTGTGATTGTGAGATCGTGATTGTGTGGTCGTGATTGTGTGATCGTGATTGTGTGATCGTGATTGTGTGATCGTGATTGTGTGACAGTGATTGTGTGATAGTGATTGCGGGATTGTGACTGTGTGAGTGAGCGATTGTGATTGTGTGATTGTGATTGTGTGACTGTGATTGAGTGGTTGTGATTGTGGGATTGTGATTGTGTGATTGTGATTGTGTGATTGTGATTGTGATTGTGTGATTGTGGTTGTGTGATTGTGCTTGTGATTGTGTGATTGTGATTGTGTGAATGTGATTGTGATTGTGTGATTATGGTTGTGTGATTGTGCTTGTGATTGTGTGATTGTGATTGTGTGAATGTGATTGTGTGATTGTGATTGGATGATTGTGATTGTGATTGTGATTGTGATTGTGATTGTGATTGTGTGATCGTGATTGTGTGATCGTGATTGTGTGATCGTGAGTGTGTGATCGTGATTGTGTGATCGTGATTGTGTGATCGTGATTGTGTGATCGTGATTGTGATCGTGACTGTGTGATCGTGATTGTGTGATCGTGATTGTGTGGTCGTGATTGTGTGGTCGTGATTGTGTGATCGTGACTGTGTGATCGTGATTGTGTGATCGCAATCGTGGGATTGTGACTATGTGATTGTGATTGTGATTGTGATTGTGATTGTGATTGTGTGATCGTGATTGTGTGATGGTGATTGTGTGATCGTGATTGTGTGATCGTGATTGTGTGATCGTGAATGTGTGATCGTGATTGTGTGATCGTGATTGTGATCGTGATTGTGTGATCGTGATTGTGTGATCGTGATTGTGTGGTCGTGATTGTGTGGTCGTGATTGTGTGATCGTGACTGTGTGATCGTGATTGTGTGATCGCAATCGTGGGATTGTGACTATGTGATTGTGATTGTGATTGTGATTGTGTGACTGTGTGATTGTGATTGTGTGATCGTGATTGTGTTATCGTAATTGTGTGATCGGGATTGTGGGATTGTGACTGTGTGATTGTGTGATTGTGTGATTGTGATTGTGTGATTGTGATTGTGTGATTGTGATTGCGTGATTGTGATTGCGTGATTGTGATTGCGTGATTGTGATTGCGTGATTGTGATTGCGTGATTGTGATTGTGGGATTGTGATTGTGGGATTGTGATTGTGCGATCGTGATTGTGCGATCGTGATTGTGCGATCGTGATTGTGCGATCGTGATTGTGCGATCGTGATTGTGCGATCGTGATTGTGCGATCGTGATTGTGCGATCGTGATTGTGCGATCGTGATTGTGCGATCGTGATTGTGCGATCGTGATTGTGCGATCGTGCTAGTGCGATCGTGATTGTGCGATCGTGATTGTGCGATCGTGATTGTGCGATCGTGATTGTGCGATCGTGATTGTGCGATCGTGATTGTGCGATCGTGATTGTGTGATTGTGATTGTGTGACTGTGATTGTGTGGTAGTGACTGTGTGATCGTGATTGTGGAATTGTGACTGTGTGATCGTGATTGTGATTGTGTGATTGTGTAATTGTGATTGTGATTGTGATTGTGTGACTGTGTGATTGTGATCGTGTGATCGTGATTGTGTGGTCCTGATTGTGTGATCGTGATTGTGTGATCGTGGTTGTGTGATTGTGTTATTGTGATTGTGTGATTGTGATTGTGTGATTGTGGTTGTGTGATTGTGATTGTGTGATTGTGTTGTGTGATTGTGATTGTGTGATTGTGACTGTGTGATTGTGATTGTGAGACTGTGATTGTGTGGTCGTAATTGCGTGACCGTGTTTGTGTGATCGCAATTGTGGGATTGTGACTGTGTGATTGTGTGATTGTGATTGTGATTGTGATTGTGTGACTGTGTGATTGTGATTGTGTGATCGTGATTGTGGTATTGGGATTGTGTGATTGTGATTGTGTGATCGTGATTGTGTGATCGTGATTGTGTGATTGTGATTGTGTGGTCGTAATTGTGTGATCGTGATTGGGTGATCGTGATTGTGTGATCGTGATTGTGTGATCGTGATTGTGTGATCGTGATTGTGTGGTCGTAATTGTGTGATCGTGATTATGTGATCGCAATTGTTGGATTGTGACTGTGTGATTGTGTGATTGTGATTGTGTGACTGTGTGATTGTGATTGTGTGATCGTGATTGTGTTATTGTGATTGTGTGATTGTGATTGTGGGATTGTGATTGTGTGAATGTGATTGTGTGATTGTGATTGTGTGATTGTGATTGTGTGATTGTGATTGTGTGATTGTGATTGTGATTGTGTGATTGTGATTGTGATTGTGATTGTGATTGTGATTGTGATTGTGATTGTGTGATTGTGATTGTGTGATTGTGATTGTGTGATTGTGATTGTGTGATTGTGATTGTGTGATTGTGATTGTGTGATTGTGATTGTGTGATTGTGATTGTGTGATTGTGATTGTGTGATTGTAATTGTGTGATTGTGATTGTGTGATTGTGATTGTGTGATTGTGATTGTGTGATTGTGATTGTGTGATTGTGATTGTGTGATTGTGATTGTGTGATTGTGATTGTGTGATTGTGATTGTGTGATTGTGATTGTGTGATTGTGCTTGTGATTGTGTGATTGTGATTGTGTGAATGTGATTGTGTGATTGTGATTGTGTGATTGTGATTGTGATTGTGATTGTGATTGTGATTGTGATTGTGATCGTGATTGTGTGATCGTGATTGTGTGATCGTGATTTTGTGATCGTGATTGTGTGATCGTGATTGAGTGATCGTGATTGTGTGATAGGGATTGTGTGATTGTGATTGTGTGATCGTGATTGTGTGATCGTGATTGTGCGATCGCGATTGTGTGATCGCGATTGTGTGATCGTGACTGTGTGATCGTGATTGTGTGATCGCAATCGTGGGATTGTGACTGTGTGATTGTGTGATTGTGATTGTGATTGTGATTGTGTGACTGTGTGATTGTGATTTTGTGATCGTGATTGTGTGATCGTGATTTTGTAATCGTGTTTGTGTGATCGTGATTGTGATTGTGATTGTGTGATTGTGATTGTGTGACGGTGATTGTGTGATTGTGATTGTGTGATCGTGACTGTGTGATAGTGATTGTGCGATAGTGATTGTGGGATTGTGACTGTGTGATTGAGCGATTGTGATTGTGTGATTGTGACTGTGTGACTGTGATTTAGTGGTTGTGATTGTGGGATTGTGATTGTGTGATTGTGTGATCGTGACTATGTGGTCGTGATTGTGTGATCGTGATTGTGGGATTGTGACTGTGTGATTGTGTGATTGTGGTTGTGTGATTGTGATTGTGTGACTGTGATTGTGTGATTGTGACTGTGGGATTGTGATTGTGTGATCGTGATTGTGTGATCGTGATTGTGTGACTGTGATTGTGTGATTGTGATTGTGTGATCGTGGTTGTGTGATTGTGATTGTGTGATTGTGATTGTGTGATTGTGATTGTGTGATTGTGATTGTGTGATTGTGATTGTGTGATTGTGATTGTGTGATTGTGGTTGTGTGATTGTGATTGTGTGATTGTGGTGTGTGATTGTGATTGTGTCATTGTGACTGTGTGATTGTGATTGTGAGACTGTGATTGTGCGGTCGTAATCGCGTGATCGTGTTTGTGTGATCGCAATTGTGGGATTGTGACTGTGTGATTGTGTGATTGTGATTGTGATTGTGATTGTGTGACTGTGTTACTGTAATTGTGTGATCCTGACTGCGTGATCGTGTTTGTGTGATCGTGATTGTGGATTTGCGACTGTGTGATTGTGTCATTCTGATTGTGTGATTGTGATTGTGTGATCGTGACTGTGCGATTGTGATTGTGGGATTGTGATTGAGTGACTGTGTGATCGTGATTGTGTGATTGTGATTGTGTGATCGTGATTGTGATTGTGTGATTGTGATTGTGTGATTGTGATTGTGTGATTGTGATTGTGTGATTGTGATTTTGTGATTGTGATTGTGTGATTGTGATTGTGTGATTGCGATTGTGTGAATGTGATTGTGTGATTGTGATTGTGTGATTGTGATTGTGTGATTGTGATTGTGTGATTGTGATTGTGCGATTGTGATTGTGTGATTGTGATTGTGTGATTGTGATTGTGTGATTGTGTCTGTGATTGTGATTGTGTGATTGTGATTGTGTGATTGTGATTGTGTGATTGTGATTGTGTGATTGTGATTGTGTGATTGTGATTGTGTGATTGTGATTGTGTGATTGTGATTGTGTGATTGTGATTGTGTGATTGTGATTGTGTGATTGTGATTGTGTGATTGTGATTGTGTGATTGTGATTGTGTGATTGTGATTGTGTGACTGTGATTGTGTGATTGTGATTGTGTGATTGTGATTGTGTGATTGTGATTGTGTGATTGTGATTGTGTGATTGTGATTGTGTGATCGTGATTGTGTGATTGTGATTGTGTGATTGTGATTGTGTGATTGTGATTGTGTGATTGTGATTGTGTGATTGTGATTGTGTGATTGTGATTGTGTGGTCGTGATTGTGTGATCGTGATTGTGTGATCGTGATTGTGTGATCGGGATTGTGTGATTGTGTGATTGTGATTGTGGGATTGTGATTGTGTGATTGTGTGATTGTGCGATTGTGATTGTGCGATTGTGATTGTGGGATTGTGATTGAGTGATTGTGTGATCGTGATTGTGTGATCGTGATTGTGTGATCGTGATTGTGTGATCGTGATTGTGTGATCGTGATTGTGTGATCGTGATTGTGTGATCGTGATTGTGTGATCGTGATTGTGTGATCGTGATTGTGTGATCGTGATTGTGTGATCGTGATTGTGTGATCGTGATTGTGTGATCGTGATTGTGTGATCGTGATTGTGTGATCGTGATTGTGTGATCGTGATTGTGTGATCGTGATTGTGTGATCGTGATTGTGTGATCGTGATTGTGTGATCGTGATTGTGTGATCGTGACTGTGTGATCGTGACTGTTTGATCGTGACTGTGTGATCGTGACTGTGTGATCGTGACTGTGTGATCGTGACTGTGTGATCGTGACTGTGTGATCGTGACTGTGTGATCGTGACTGTGTGATCGTGACTGTGTGATCGTGACTGTGTGATCGTGACTGTGTGATCGTGACTGTGTGATCGTGATTGTGTGATCGTGATTGTCTGATCGTGATTGTGTGATCGTGATTGTGTGATCGTGATTGTGTGATCGTGATTGTGTGATTGTGATTGTGTGATTGTGATTGTGTGATTGTGATTGTGTGATTGTGATTGTGTGATTGTGATTGTGTGATTGTGATTGTGTGATTGTGATTGTGTGATTGTGATTGTGTGATTGTGATTGTGTGATTGTGATTGTGTGATTGTGATTGTGTGATTGTGATTGTGTGATTGTGATTGTGTGATTGTGATTGTGTGATTGTGATTGTGTGATTGTGATTGTGTGATTGTGATTGTGTGATTGTGATTGTGTGATTGTGATTGTGTGATTGTGATTGTGTGATTGTGATTGTGTGATTGTGATTGTGTGATTGTGATTGTGTGATTGTGATTGTGTGATTGTGATTGTGTGATTGTGATTGTGTGATTGTGATTGTGTGATTGTGATTGTGTGATTGTGATTGTGTGATTGTGATTGTGTGATTGTGATTGTGTGATTGTGATTGTGTGATTGTGATTGTGTGATTGTGATTGTGTGATTGTGATTGTGTGATTGTGATTGTGTGATTGTGATTGTGTGATTGTGATTGTGTGATTGTGATTGTGTGATTGTGATTGTGTGATTGTGATTGTGTGATTGTGATTGTGTGATTGTGATTGTGTGATTGTGATTGTGTGATTGTGATTGTGTGATTGTGATTGTGTGATTGTGATTGTGTGATTGTGATTGTGTGATTGTGATTGTGTGATTGTGATTGTGTGATTGTGATTGTGTGATTGTGATTGTGTGATTGTGATTGTGTGATTGTGATTGTGTGATTGTGATTGTGTGATTGTGATTGTGTGATTGTGATTGTGTGATTGTGATTGTGTGATTGTGATTGTGTGATTGTGATTGTGTGATTGTGATTGTGTGATTGTGATTGTGTGATTGTGATTGTGTGATTGTGATTGTGTGATTGTGATTGTGTGATTGTGATTGTGTGATTGTGATTGTGTGATTGTGATTGTGTGATTGTGATTGTGTGATTGTGATTGTGTGATTGTGATTGTGTGATTGTGATTGTGTGATTGTGATTGTGTGATTGTGATTGTGTGATTGTGATTGTGTGATTGTGATTGTGTGATTGTGATTGTGTGATTGTGATTGTGTGATTGTGATTGTGTGATTGTGATTGTGTGATTGTGATTGTGTGATTGTGATTGTGTGATTGTGATTGTGTGATTGTGATTGTGTGATTGTGATTGTGTGATTGTGATTGTGTGATTGTGATTGTGTGATTGTGATTGTGTGATTGTGATTGTGTGATTGTGATTGTGTGATTGTGATTGTGTGATTGTGATTGTGTGATTGTGATTGTGTGAATGTGATTGTGTGATTGTGATTGTGTGATTGTGATTGTGTGATTGTGATTGTGTGATTGTGATTGTGTGATTGTGATTGTGTGATTGTGATTGTGTGATTGTGATTGTGTGATTGTGATTGTGTGATTGTGATTGTGTGATTGTGATTGTGTTATTGTGATTGTGTGATTGTGATTGTTGTGTTTGTGATTGTGTGATTGTGATTGTGTGATTGTGATTGTGTGATTGTGATTGTGTGATTGTGATTGTGTGATTGTGATTGTGTGATTCTGATTGTGTGATTGTGATTGTGTGATTGTGATTGTGTGATTGTGATTGTGTGATTGTGATTGTGTGATTGTGATTGTGTGATTGTGATTGTGTGATTGTGATTGTGTGATTGTGATTGTGTGATTGTGATTGTGTGATTGTGATTGTGTGATTGTGATTGTCTGATTGTGATTGTGTGATTGTGATTGTGTGATTGTGATTGTGTGATTGTGATTGTGTGATTGTGATTGTGTGATTGTGATTGTGTGATTGTGATGGCGTGATCGTGGGTTTGTGACTGTGTTATTGTGTGATTGTGATTGTGTGATTGTGGTTGTGTGACTGTGATTGAGTGGTTCTGATTGTGGGATTGTGATTGTGTGATTCTGTGATTGTGTGATCGTGACTATGTGGTCGTGATTGTGTGATCGTGATTGTGGGATTGTGACTGTGTGATTGTGTGATTGTGGTTGTGTGATTGTGATTGTGTGACTGTGATTGTGTGATTGTGATTGTGGGATTGCGATTGTGTGATCGTGATTGTGTGATCGTGATTGTGTGACTGTGATTGTGTGATTGTGATTGTGTGATTGTGATTGTGTGATTGTTATTGTGTGATTGTGATTGTGTGATTGTGATTGTGTGATTGTGATTGTGTGATTGTGATTGTGTGATTGTGATTGTGTGATTGTGATTGTGTGATTGTGATTGTGTGATTGTGATTGTGTGATTGTGATTGTGTGATTGTGATTGTGTGATTGTGATTGTGTGATTGTGATTGTGTGATTGTGATTGTGTGATTGTGATTGTGTGATTGTGATTGTGTGATTGTGATTGTGTGATTGTGATTGTGTGATTGTGATTGTGTGATTGTGATTGTGTGATTGTGATTGTGTGATTGTGATTGTGTGATTGTGATTGTGTGATTGTGATTGTGTGATTGTGATTGTGTGATTGTGATTGTGTGATTGTGATTGTGTGATTGTGATTGTGTGATTGTGATTGTGTGATTGTGATTGTGTGATTGTGATTGTGTGATTGTGATTGTGTGATTGTGATTGTGTGATTGTGATTGTGTGATTGTGATTGTGTGATTGTGATTGTGTGATTGTGATTGTGTGATTGTGATTGTGTGATTGTGATTGTGTGATTGTGATTGTGTGATTGTGATTGTGTGATTGTGATTGTGTGATTGTGATTGTGTGATTGTGATTGTGTGATTGTGATTGTGTGATTGTGATTGTGTGATTGTGATTGTGTGATTGTGATTGTGTGATTGTGCTTGTGATTGTGTGATTGTGATTGTGTGAATGTGATTGTGTGATTGTGATTGTGTGATTGTGATTGTGATTGTGATTGTGATTGTGATTGTGATTGTGATTGTGATTGTGATCGTGATTGTGTGATCGTGATTGTGTGATCGTGATTTTGTGATCGTGATTGTGTGATCGTGATTGTGTGATCGTGATTGTGCGATCGCGATTGTATGATCGCGATTGTGTGATCGTGACTGTGTGATCGCGATTGTGTGATCGCAATCGTGGGATTGTGACTGTGTGATTGTGTGATTGTGATTGTGATTGTGATTGTGATTGTGTGACTGTGTGATTGTGATTTTGTGATCGTGATTGTGTGATCGTGATTTTGTAATCGTGTTTGTGTGATCGTGATTGTGATTGTTATTGTGTGATTGTGATTGTGTGACGGTGATTGTGTGATTGTGATTGTGTGATTGTGATTGTGTGACTGTGATTGAGTGGTTGTGATTGTGTGATTGTGAGATCGTGATTGTGTGATCGTGATTGTGTGATCGTGATTGTGTGATCGTGACTGTGTGATAGTGATTGTGCGATAGTGATTGTGGGATTGTGACTGTGTGATTGAGCGATTGTGATTGTGTGATTGTGACTGTGTGACTGTGATTTAGTGGTTGTGATTGTGGGATTGTGATTGTGTGATTGTGTGATCGTGACTATGTGGTCGTGATTGTGTGATCGTGATTGTGGGATTGTGACTGTGTGATTGTGTGATTGTGGTTGTGTGATTGTGATTGTGTGACTGTGATTGTGTGATTGTGACTGTGGGATTGTGATTGTGTGATCGTGATTGTGTGATCGTGATTGTGTGACTGTGATTGTGTGATTGTGATTGTGTGATCGTGGTTGTGTGATTGTGATTGTGTGATTGTGATTGTGTGATTGTGATTGTGTGATTGTGATTGTGTGATTATGATTGTGTGATTGTGGTTGTGTGATTGTGATTGTGTGATTGTGGTGTGTGATTGTGATTGTGTCATTGTGACTGTGTGATTGTGATTGTGAGACTGTGATTGTGCGGTCGTAATTGCGTGATCGTGTTTGTGTGATCGCAATTGTGGGATTGTGACTGTGTGATTGTGTGATTGTGATTGTGATTGTAATTGTGTGACTGTGTGATTGTGATTGTGTGACCGTGACTGTGCGATTGTGATTGTGGGATTGTGATTGAGTGATTGTGTGATCGTGATTGTGTGATCGTGATTGTGTGATCGTGATTGGGTGATCGTGATTGTGTGATCGTGATTGTGTGATCGTGATTGTGTGGTCGTAATTGTGTGATCGTGATTATGTGATCGCAATTGTTGGATTGTGACTGTGTGATTGTGTGATTGTGATTGTGTGACTGTGTGATTGTGATTGTGTGATCGTGATTGTGTTATTGTGATTGTGTGATTGTGATTGTGGGATTGTGATTGTGTGATTGTGTGATCGTGATTGTGCGATCGTGATTTTGTGATCGTGATTGTGTGATTGTGATCGTGATTTTGTGACTGTGTTACTGTGATTATGTGATCCAGACTGCGTGATCGTGTTTGTGTGATCGTGATTGTGGATTTGTGACTGTGTGGTTGTGTCATTCTGATTGTGTGATTGTGATTGTGTGACCGTGACTGTGCGATTGTGATTGTGGGATTGTGATTGAGTGATTGTGTGATCGTGATTGTGTGATCGTGATTGTGTGATCGTGATTGTGTGATCGTGATTGTGTGATCGTGATTGTGTGATCGTGATTGTGTGATCGTGATTGTGTGATCGTGATTGTGTGATTGTGATTGTGTGATCGTGATTGTGATTGTGTGATCGTGATTGTGATTGTGTGATTGTGATTGTGTGATTGTGATTGTGTGATTGTGATTGTGTGATTGTGATTGTGTGATTGTGATTGTGTGATTGTGATTGTGTGATTGTGATTGTGTGATTGTGATTGTGTGAATGTGATTGTGTGATTGTGATTGTGATTGTGTGATTGTGATCGTGATTGTGTGATTGTGATTGTGGGATTGTGATTGTGTGATTGTGTGTTCGTGATTGTGCGATCGTGATTTTGTGATCGTGATTGTGTGATTGTGATTGTGATTGTGTGACTGTGTTACTGTAATTGTGTGATCCTGACTGCGTGATCGTGTTTGTGTGATCGTGATTGTGGATTTGCGACTGTGTGATTGTGTCATTCTGATTGTGTGATTGTGATTGTGTGATCGTGACTGTGCGATTGTGATTGTGGGATTGTGATTGAGTGACTGTGTGATCGTGATTGTGTGATTGTGATTGTGTGATCGTGATTGTGATTGTGTGATTGTGATTGTGTGATTGTGATTGTGTGATTGTGATTGTGTGATTGTGATTTTGTGATTGTGATTGTGTGATTGTGATTGTGTGATTGCGATTGTGTGAATGTGATTGTGTGATTGTGATTGTGTGATTGTGATTGTGTGATTGTGATTGTGTGATTGTGATTGTGTGATTGTGATTGTGTGATTGTGATTGTGTGATTGTGATTGTGTGATTGTGTCTGTGATTGTGATTGTGTGATTGTGATTGTGTGATTGTGATTGTGTGATTGTGATTGTGTGATTGTGATTGTGTGATTGTGATTGTGTGATTGTGATTGTGTGATTGTGATTGTGTGATTGTGATTGTGTGATTGTGATTGTGTGATTGTGATTGTGTGATTGTGATTGTGTGACTGTGATTGTGTGATTGTGATTGTGTGATTGTGATTGTGTGATTGTGATTGTGTGATTGTGATTGAGTGATTGTGTGATCGTGATTGTGTGATCGTGATTGTGTGATTGTGATTGTGTGATTGTGATTGTGTGATTGTGATTGTGTGATTGTGATTGTGTGATTGTGATTGTGTGATTGTGATTGTGTGATCGTGATTGTGATTGTGTGATTGTGTAATTGTGATTGTGATTGTGATTGTGTGACTGTGTGATTGTGATCGTGTGATCGTGATTGTGTGGTCCTGATTGTGTGATCGTGATTGTGTGATCGTGGTTGTGTGATTGTGTTATTGTGATTGTGTGATTGTGATTGTGTGATTGTGGTTGTGTGATTGTGATTGTGTGATTGTGTTGTGTGATTGTGATTGTGTGATTGTGACTGTGTGATTGTGATTGTGAGACTCTGATTGTGTGGTCGTAATTGCGTGACCGTGTTTGTGTGATCGCAATTGTGGGATTGTGACTGTGTGATTGTGTGATTGTGATTGTGATTGTGATTGTGTGACTGTGTGATTGTGATTGTGTGATCGTGATTGTGTTATTGGGATTGTGTGATTGTGATTGTGTGATCGAGATTGTGTGATCGTGATTGTGTGATCGTGATCGTGATTGTGTGATCGTGATTGTGTGATCGGGATTGTGTGATCGTGTTTGTGTGATCGTGATTGTGATCGTGATTGTGTGATCGTGATTGTGTGATCGTGATTGGGTGATCGTGATTGTGTGATCGTGATTGTGTGATCGTGATTGTGTGATCGTGATTGTGTGGTCGTAATTGTGTGATCGTGATTGGGTGATCGTGATTGTGTAATCGTGATTGTGTGATCGTGATTGTGTGATCGTGATTGTGTGGTCGTAATTGTGTGATCGTGATTATGTGATCGCAATTGTTGGATTGTGACTGTGTGATTGTGTGATTGTGATTGTGTGACTGTGTGATTGTGATTGTGTGATCGTGATTGTGTTATTGTGATTGTGTGATTGTGATTGTGGGATTGTGATTGTGTGATTGTGTGATCGTGATTGTGCGATCGTGATTTTGTGATCGTGATTGTGTGATTGTGATCGTGATTTTGTGACTGTGTTACTGTGATTATGTGATCCAGACTGCGTGATCGTGTTTGTGTTATCGTGATTGTGGATTTGTGACTGTGTGGTTGTGTCATTCTGATTGTGTGATTGTGATTGTGTGACCGTGACTGTGCGATTGTGATTGTGGGATTGTGATTGAGTGATTGTGTGATCGTGATTGTGTGATCGTGATTGTGTGATCGTGATTGTGTGATCGTGATTGTGTGATCGTGATTGTGTGATCGTGATTGTGTGATCGTGATTGTGTGATCGTGATTGTGTGATTGTGATTGTGTGATCGTGATTGTGATTGTGTGATTGTGATTGTGTGATTGTGATTGTGTGATTGTGATTGTGTGATTGTGATTGTGTGATTGTGATTGTGTGATTGTGATTGTGTGATTGTGATTGTGTGATTGTGATTGTGTGAATGTGATTGTGTGATTGTGATTGTGATTGTGTGATTGTGATCGTGATTGTGTGATTGTGATTGTGGGATTGTGATTGTGTGATTGTGTGATCGTGATTGTGCGATCGTGATTTTGTGATCGTGATTGTGTGATTGTGATTGTGATTGTGTGACTGTGTTACTGTAATTGTGTGATCCTGACTGCGTGATCGTGTTTGTGTGATCGTGATTGTGGATTTGCGACTGTGTGATTGTGTCATTCTGATTGTGTGATTGTGATTGTGTGATCGTGACTGTGCGATTGTGATTGTGGGATTGTGATTGAGTGACTGTGTGATCGTGATTGTGTGATTGTGATTGTGTGATCGTGATTGTGATTGTGTGATTGTGATTGTGTGATTGTGATTGTGTGATTGTGATTGTGTGATTGTGATTTTGTGATTGTGATTGTGTGATTGTGATTGTGTGATTGCGATTGTGTGAATGTGATTGTGTGATTGTGATTGTGTGATTGTGATTGTGTGATTGTGATTGTGTGATTGTGATTGTGTGATTGTGATTGTGTGATTGTGATTGTGTGATTGTGATTGTGTGATTGTGTCTGTGATTGTGATTGTGTGATTGTGATTGTGTGATTGTGATTGTGTGATTGTGATTGTGTGATTGTGATTGTGTGATTGTGATTGTGTGATTGTGATTGTGTGATTGTGATTGTGTGATTGTGATTGTGTGATTGTGATTGTGTGATTGTGATTGTGTGATTGTGATTGTGTGATTGTGATTGTGTGATTGTGATTGTGTGATTGTGATTGTGTGATTGTGATTGTGTGATTGTGATTGTGTGATTGTGATTGTGTGATTGTGATTGTGTGATTGTGATTGAGTGATTGTGTGATCGTGATTGTGTGATCGTGATTGTGTGATTGTGATTGTGTGATTGTGATTGTGTGATTGTGATTGTGTGATTGTGATTGTGTGATTGTGATTGTGTGATTGTGATTGTGTGATCGTGATTGTGATTGTGTGATTGTGTAATTGTGATTGTGATTGTGATTGTGTGACTGTGTGATTGTGATCGTGTGATCGTGATTGTGTGGTCCTGATTGTGTGATCGTGATTGTGTGATCGTGGTTGTGTGATTGTGTTATTGTGATTGTGTGATTGTGATTGTGTGATTGTGGTTGTGTGATTGTGATTGTGTGATTGTGTTGTGTGATTGTGATTGTGTGATTGTGACTGTGTGATTGTGATTGTGAGACTCTGATTGTGTGGTCGTAATTGCGTGACCGTGTTTGTGTGATCGCAATTGTGGGATTGTGACTGTGTGATTGTGTGATTGTGATTGTGATTGTGATTGTGTGACTGTGTGATTGTGATTGTGTGATCGTGATTGTGTTATTGGGATTGTGTGATTGTGATTGTGTGATCGAGATTGTGTGATCGTGATTGTGTGATCGTGATCGTGATTGTGTGATCGTGATTGTGTGATCGGGATTGTGTGATCGTGTTTGTGTGATCGTGATTGTGATCGTGATTGTGTGATCGTGATTGTGTGATCGTGATTGGGTGATCGTGATTGTGTGATCGTGATTGTGTGATCGTGATTGTGTGATCGTGATTGTGTGGTCGTAATTGTGTGATCGTGATTGGGTGATCGTGATTGTGTGATCGTGATTGTGTGATCGTGATTGTGTGATCGTGATTGTGTGGTCGTAATTGTGTGATCGTGATTATGTGATCGCAATTGTTGGATTGTGACTGTGTGATTGTGTGATTGTGATTGTGTGACTGTGTGATTGTGATTGTGTGATTGTGATTGTGTGATTGTGATTGTGTGCTTGTGATTGTGTGATTGTGATTGTGTGATTGTGATTGTGTGATTGTGATTGTGTGATTGTGATTGTGTGATTGTGATTGTGTGATTGTGATTGTGTGATTGTGATTGTGTTATTGTGATTGTGTGATTGTGATTGTGTGATTGTGATTGTGTGTTTGTGATTGTGTGATTGTGATTGTGTGATTGTGATTGTGATTGTGTGATTGTGATTGTGTGATTGTGATTGTGTGATTGTGATTGTGTGATTGTGATTGTGTGATTGTGATTGTGTGATTGTGATTGTGTGATTGTGATTGTGTGATTGTGATTGTGTGATTGTGATTGTGTGATTGTGATTGTGTGATTGTGATTGTGTGATTGTGATTGTGTGATTGTGATTGTGTGATTGTGATTGTGTGATTGTGATTGTGTGATTGTGATTGTGTGATTGTGATTGTGTGATTGTGATTGTGTGATTGTGATTGTGTGATTGTGATTGTGTGATTGTGATTGTGTGATTGTGATTGTGTGATTGTGATTGTGTGATTGTGATTGTGTGATTGTGATTGTGTGATTGTGATTGTGTGATTGTGATTGTGTGATTGTGATTGTGTGATTGTGATTGTGTGATTGTGATTGTGTGATTGTGATTGTGTGATTGTGATTGTGTGATTGTGATTGTGTGATTGTGATTGTGTGATTGTGATTGTGTGATTGTGATTGTGTGATTGTGATTGTGTGATTGTGATTGTGTGATTGTGATTGTGTGATTGTGATTGTGTGATTGTGATTGTGTGATTGTGATTGTGTGATTGTGATTGTGTGATTGTGATTGTGTGATTGTGATTGTGTGATTGTGATTGTGTGATTGTGATTGTGTGATTGTGATTGTGTGATTGTGATTGTGTGATTGTGATTGTGTGATTGTGATTGTGTGATTGTGATTGTGTGATTGTGATGGCGTGATCGTGGGTTTGTGACTGTGTTATTGTGTGATTGTGATTGTGTGATTGTGGTTGTGTGACTGTGATTGTGTGACGGTGATTGTGGGATTGTGATTGTGTGATTGTGAGATCGGGATTGTGTGATCGTGATTGTGTGATCGTGATTGTGTGATCGTGATTGTGGGATTGTGACTGTGTGATGAAGCGATTGTGATTGTGTGATTGTGATTGTGTGACTGTGATTGAGTGGTTCTGATTGTGGGATTGTGATTGTGTGATTGTGTGATTGTGTGATCGTGACTGTGTGATCGTGATTGTGTGATCGCAATCGTGGGATTGTGACTGTGTGATTGTGTGATTGTGATTGTGATTGTGATTGTGATTGTGATTGTGTGACTGTGTGATTGTGATTTTGTGATCGTGATTGTGTGATCGTGATTTTGTAATCGTGTTTGTGTGATCGTGATTGTGATTGTGATTGTGTGATTGTGATTGTGTGACGGTGATTGTGTGATTGTGATTGTGTGATCGTGACTGTGTGATAGTGATTGTGCGATAGTGATTGTGGGATTGTGACTGTGTGATTGAGCGATTGTGATTGTGTGATTGTGACTGTGTGACTGTGATTTAGTGGTTGTGATTGTGGGTTTGTGATTGTGTGATTGTGTGATCGTGACTATGTGGTCGTGATTGTGTGATCGTGATTGTGGGATTGTGACTGTGTGATTGTGTGATTGTGGTTGTGTGATTGTGATTGTGTGACTGTGATTGTGTGATTGTGACTGTGGGATTGTGATTGTGTGATTGTGATTGTGTGATCGTGATTGTGTGACTGTGATTGTGTGATTGTGATTGTGTGATCGTGGTTGTGTGATTGTGATTGTGTGATTGTGATTGTGTGATTGTGATTGTGTGATTGTGATTGTGTGATTGTGATTGTGTGATTGTGGTTGTGTGATTGTGATTGTGTGATTGTGGTGTGTGATTGTGATTGTGTCATTGTGACTGTGTGATTGTGATTGTGAGACTGTGATTGTGCGGTCGTAATCGCGTGATCGTGTTTGTGTGATCGCAATTGTGGGATTGTGACTGTGTGATTGTGATTGTGATTGTGTGACTGTGTTACTGTAATTGTGTGATCCTGACTGCGTGATCGTGTTTGTGTGATCGTGATTGTGGATTTGCGACTGTGTGATTGTGTCATTCTGATTGTGTGATTGTGATTGTGTGATCGTGACTGTGCGATTGTGATTGTGGGATTGTGATTGAGTGACTGTGTGATCGTGATTGTGTGATTGTGATTGTGTGATCGTGATTGTGATTGTGTGATTGTGATTGTGTGATTGTGATTGTGTGATTGTGATTGTGTGATTGTGATTTTGTGATTGTGATTGTGTGATTGTGATTGTGTGATTGCGATTGTGTGAATGTGATTGTGTGATTGTGATTGTGTGATTGTGATTGTGTGATCGTGATTGTATGATCGTGATTTTGTGATAGTGATTGTGTGATCGTGATTGTGTGATCGTGATTGTGTGATCGTGATTGTGTGATCGTGATTGTGTGGTCGAAATTGTGTGATCGTGATTATGTGATCGCAATTGTTGGATTGTGACTGTGTGATTGTGTGATTGTGATTGTGTGACTGTGTGATTGTGATTATGTGATCGTGATTGTGTTATTGTGATTGTGGGATTGTGATTGTGGGATTGTGATTGTGTGATTGTGTGATTGTGCGATTGTGATTGTGCGATTGTGATTGTGGGATTGTGATTGAGTGATTGTGTGATCGTGATTGTGTGATCGTGATTGTGTGATCGTGATTGTGTGATCGTGATTGTGTGATCGTGATTGTGTGATCGTGATTGTGTGATCGTGATTGTGTGATCGTGATTGTGTGATCGTGATTGTGTGATCGTGATTGTGTGATCGTGATTGTGTGATCGTGATTGTGTGATCGTGATTGTGTGATCGTGATTGTGTGATCGTGATTGTGTGATCGTGATTGTGTGATCGTGATTGTGTGATCGTGACTGTGTGATCGTGACTGTGTGATCGTGACTGTGTGATCGTGACTGTGTGATCGTGACTGTGTGATCGTGACTGTGTGATCGTGACTGTGTGATCGTGACTGTGTGATCGTGACTGTGTGATCGTGACTGTGTGATCGTGACTGTGTGATCGTGATTGTGTGATCGTGATTGTGTGATCGTGATTGTGTGATCGTGATTGTGTGATCGTGATTGTGTGATCGTGATTGTGTGATCGTGATTGTGTGATCGTGATTGTGTGATCGTGATTGTGTGATCGTGATTGTGTGATCGTGATTGTGTGATAGTGATTGTGTGATTGTGATTGTGTGATTGTGATTGTGTGATTGTGATTGTGTGAGAGTGATTGTGTGAGAGTGATTGTGTGATTGTGATTGTGTGATTGTGATTGTGTGATTGTGATTGTGTGATTGTGATTGTGTGATTGTGATTGTGTGATTGTGATTGTGTGATTGTGATTGTGTGATTGTGATTGTGTGATTGTGATTGTGTGATTGTGATTGTGTGATTGTGATTGTGTGATTGTGATTGTGTGATTGTGATTGTGTGATTGTGATTGTGTGATTGTGATTGTGTGATTGTGATTGTGTGATTGTGATTGTGTGATTGTGATTGTGTGATTGTGATTGTGTGATTGTGATTGTGTGATTGTGATTGTGTGATTGTGATTGTGTGATTGTGATTGTGTGATTGTGATTGTGTGATTGTGATTGTGTGATTGTGATTGTGTGATTGTGATTGTGTGATTGTGATTGTGTGATTGTGATTGTGTGATTGTGATTGTGTGATTGTGATTGTGTGATTGTGATTGTGTGATTGTGATTGTGTGATTGTGATTGTGTGATTGTGATTGTGTGATTGTGATTGTGTGATTGTGATTGTGTGATTGTGATTGTGTGATTGTGATTGTGTGATTGTGATTGTGTGATTGTGATTGTGTGATTGTGATTGTGTGATTGTGATTGTGTGATTGTGATTGTGTGATTGTGATTGTGTGATTGTGATTGTGTGATTGTGATTGTGTGATTGTGATTGTGTGATTGTGATTGTGTGATTGTGATTGTGTGATTGTGATTGTGTGATTGTGCTTGTGATTGTGTGATTGTGATTGTGTGAATGTGATTGTGTGATTGTGATTGTGTGATTGTGATTGTGATTGTGATTGTGATTGTGATTGTGATTGTGATTGTGATCGTGATTGTGTGATCGTGATTGTGTGATCGTGATTTTGTGATCGTGATTGTGTGATCGTGATTGAGTGATCGTGATTGTGTGATAGGGATTGTGTGATTGTGATTGTGTGATCGTGATTGTGTGATCGTGATTGTGCGATCGCGATTGTATGATCGCGATTGTGTGATCGTGACTGTGTGATCGCGATTGTGTGATCGCAATCGTGGGATTGTGACTGTGTGATTGTGTGATTGTGATTGTGATTGTGATTGTGATTGTGTGACTGTGTGATTGTGATTTTGTGATCGTGATTGTGTGATCGTGATTTTGTAATCGTGTTTGTGTGATCGTGATTGTGATTGTTATTGTGTGATTGTGATTGTGTGACGGTGATTGTGTGATTGTGATTGTGTGATTGTGATTGTGTGACTGTGATTGAGTGGTTGTGATTGTGTGATTGTGAGATCGTGATTGTGTGATCGTGATTGTGTGATCGTGATTGTGTGATCGTGATTGTGTGATCGTGACTGTGTGATAGTGATTGTGCGATAGTGATTGTGGGATTGTGACTGTGTGATTGAGCGATTGTGATTGTGTGATTGTGACTGTGTGACTGTGATTTAGTGGTTGTGATTGTGGGATTGTGATTGTGTGATTGTGTGATCGTGACTATGTGGTCGTGATTGTGTGATCGTGATTGTGGGATTGTGACTGTGTGATTGTGTGATTGTGGTTGTGTGATTGTGATTGTGTGACTGTGATTGTGTGATTGTGACTGTGGGATTGTGATTGTGTGATCGTGATTGTGTGATCGTGATTGTGTGACTGTGATTGTGTGATTGTGATTGTGTGATCGTGGTTGTGTGATTGTGATTGTGTGATTGTGATTGTGTGATTGTGATTGTGTGATTGTGATTGTGTGATTGTGATTGTGTGATTGTGATTGTGTGATTGTGATTGTGTGATTGTGATTGTGTGATTGTGATTGTGTGATTGTGATTGTGTGATTGTGATTGTGTGATTGTGATTGTGTGATTGTGATTGTGTGATTGTGATTGTGTGATTGTGATTGTGTGATTGTGATTGTGTGATTGTGATTGTGTGATTGTGATTGTGTGATTGTGATTGTGTGATTGTGATTGTGTGATTGTGATTGTGTGATTGTGATTGTGTGATTGTGATTGTGTGATTGTGATTGGGTGATTGTGATTGTGTGATTGTGATTGTGTGATTGTGATTGTGTGATTGTGATTGTGTGATTGTGATTGTGTGATTGTGATTGTGTGATTGTGATTGTGTGATTGTGATTGTGTGATTGTGATTGTGTGATTGTGATTGTGTGATTGTGATTGTGTGATTGTGATTGTGTGATTGTGATTGTGTGATTGTGATTGTGTGATTGTGATTGTGTGATTGTGATTGTGTGATTGTGATTGTGTGATTGTGATTGTGTGATTGTGATTGTGTGATTGTGATTGTGTGATTGTGCTTGTGATTGTGTGATTGTGATTGTGTGAATGTGATTGTGTGATTGTGATTGTGTGATTGTGATTGTGATTGTGATTGTGATTGTGACTGTGATTGTGATCGTGATTGTGTGATCGTGATTGTGTGATCGTGATTTTGTGATCGTGATTGTGTGATCGTGATTGAGTGATCGTGATTGTGTGATAGGGATTGTGTGATTGTGATTGTGTGATCGTGATTGTGTGATCGTGATTGTGCGATCGCGATTGTGTGATCGCGATTGTGTGATCGTGACTGTGTGATCGTGATTGTGTGATCGCAATCGTGGGATTGTGACTGTGTGATTGTGTGATTGTGATTGTGATTGTGATTGTGATTGTGTGACTGTGTGATTGTGATTTTGTGATCGTGATTGTGTGATCGTGATTTTGTAATCGTGTTTGTGTGATCGTGATTGTGATTGTGATTGTGTGATTGTGATTGTGTGACGGTGATTGTGTGATTGTGATTGTGTGATCGTGACTGTGTGATAGTGATTGTGCGATAGTGATTGTGGGATTGTGACTGTGTGATTGAGCGATTGTGATTGTGTGATTGTGACTGTGTGACTGTGATTTAGTGGTTGTGATTGTGGGATTGTGATTGTGTGATTGTGTGATCGTGACTATGTGGTCGTGATTGTGTGATCGTGATTGTGGGATTGTGACTGTGTGATTGTGTGATTGTGGTTGTGTGATTGTGATTGTGTGACTGTGATTGTGTGATTGTGACTGTGGGATTGTGATTGTGTGATCGTGATTGTGTGATCGTGATTGTGTGACTGTGATTGTGTGATTGTGATTGTGTGATCGTGGTTGTGTGATTGTGATTGTGTGATTGTGATTGTGTGATTGTGATTGTGTGATTGTGATTGTGTGATTGTGATTGTGTGACTGTGATTGTGTGATTGTGATTGTGTGATCGTGGTTGTGTGATTGTGATTGTGTGATTGTGATTGTGTGATTGTGATTGTGTGATTATGATTGTGTGATTGTGATTGTGTGATTGTGATTGTGTGATTGTGATTGTGTGATTGTGATTGTGTGATTGTGATTGTGTGATTGTGATTGTGTGATTGTGATGGCGTGATCGTGGGTTTGTGACTGTGTTATTGTGTGATTGTGATTGTGTGATTGTGGTTGTGTGACTGTGATTGTGTGACGGTGATTGTGGGATTGTGATTGTGTGATTGTGAGATCGGGATTGTGTGATCGTGATTGTGTGATCGTGATTGTGTGATCGTGATTGTGGGATTGTGACTGTGTGATGAAGCGATTGTGATTGTGTGATTGTGATTGTGTGACTGTGATTGAGTGGTTCTGATTGTGGGATTGTGATTGTGTGATTGTGTGATTGTGTGATTGTGTGATCGTGACTATGTGGTCGTGATTGTGTGATCGTGATTGTGGGATTGTGACTGTGTGATTGTGTGATTGTGGTTGTGTGATTGTGATTGCGTGACTGCGATTGTGTGATTGTGATTGTGGGATTGTGATTGTGTGATCGTGATTGTGTGATCGTGATTGTGTGACTGTGATTGTGTGATTGTGATTGTGTGATTGTGATTGTGTGATTGTGATTGTGTGATTGTGATTGTGTGATTGTGATTGTGTGATTGTGATTGTGTGATTGTGATTGTGTGATTGTGATTGTGTGATTGTGATTGTGTGATTGTGATTGTGTGATTGTGATTGTGTGATTGTGATTGTGTGATTGTGATTGTGTGATTGTGATTGTGTGATTGTGATTGTGTGATTGTGATTGTGTGATTGTGATTGTGTGATTGTGATTGTGTGATTGTGATTGTGTGATTGTGATTGTGTGATTGTGATTGTGTGATTGTGATTGTGTGATTGTGATTGTGTGATTGTGATTGTGTGAATGTGATTGTGTGATTGTGATTGTGTGATTGTGATTGTGTGATTGTGATTGTGTGATTGTGATTGTGTGATTGTGATTGTGTGATTGTGATTGTGTGATTGTGCTTGTGATTGTGTGATTGTGATTGTGTGAATGTGATTGTGTGATTGTGATTGTGTGATTGTGATTGTGATTGTGATTGTGATTGTGATTGTGACCGTGATTGTGTGATCGTGATTGTGTGATCGTGATTTTGTGATCGTGATTGTGTGATCGTGATTGAGTGATCGTGATTGTGTGATAGGGATTGTGTGATTGTGATTGTGTGATCGTGATTGTGTGATCGTGATTGTGCGATCGCGATTGTGTGATCGCGATTGTGTGATCGTGACTGTGTGATCGTGATTGTGTGATCGCAATCGTGGGATTGTGACTGTGTGATTGTGTGATTGTGATTGTGATTGTGATTGTGATTGTGTGACTGTGTGATTGTGATTTTGTGATCGTGATTGTGTGATCGTGATTTTGTAATCGTGTTTGTGTGATCGTGATTGTGATTGTGATTGTGTGATTGTGATTGTGTGACGGTGATTGTGTGATTGTGATTGTGTGATCGTGACTGTGTGATAGTGATTGTGCGATAGTGATTGTGGGATTGTGACTGTGTGATTGAGCGATTGTGATTGTGTGATGGTGACTGTGTGACTGTGATTTAGTGGTTGTGATTGTGGGATTGTGATTGTGTGATTGTGTGATCGTGACTATGTGGTCGTGATTGTGTGATCGTGATTGTGGGATTGTGACTGTGTGATTGTGTGATTGTGGTTGTGTGATTGTGATTGTGTGACTGTGATTGTGTGATTGTGACTGTGGGATTGTGATTGTGTGATCGTGATTGTGTGATCGTGATTGTGTGACTGTGATTGTGTGATTGTGATTGTGTGATCGTGGTTGTGTGATTGTGATTGTGTGATTGTGATTGTGTGATTGTGATTGTGTGATTGTGATTGTGTGATTGTGTGATTGTGATTGTGTGATTGTGGTTGTGTGATTGTGATTGTGTGATTGTGGTGTGTGATTGTGATTGTGTCATTGTGACTGTGTGATTGTGATTGTGAGACTGTGATTGTGCGGTCGTAATCGCGTGATCGTGTTTGTGTGATCGCAATTGTGGGATTGTGACTGTGTGATTGTGTGATTGTGATTGTGATTGTGATTGTGTGACTGTGTGATTGTGATTGTGTGACCGTGACTGTGTGATTGTGATTGTGGGATTGTGTGATTGTGATTGTGTGATTGTGATTGTGTGATTGTGATTGTGTGATTGTGATTGTGTGATTGTGATTGTGTGATTGTGATTGTGTGATTGTGATTGTGTGATTGTGATTGTGTGATTGTGATTGTGTGAATGTGATTGTGTGATTGTGATTGTGTGATTGTGATTGTGTGATTGTGATTGTGAGATTGTGATTGTGTGATCGTGATTGTGTGATCGTGATTGTGTGATCGTGATTGTGTGATCGTGATTGTGTGATCGTGATTGTGCGATCGTGATTGTGCGATCGTGATTGTGCGATCGTGATTGTGCGATCGTGATTGTGCGATCGTGATTGTGCGATCGTGATTGTGCGATCGTGGTTGTGCGATCGTGATTGTGCGATCGTGATTGTGCGATCGTGATTGTGCGATCGTGATTGTGCGATCGTGATTGTGCGATCGTGATTGTGCGATCGTGATTGTGCGATCGTGATTGTGCGATCGTGATTGTGCGATCGTGATTGTGCGATCGTGATTGTGCGATCGTGGTTGTGCGATCGTGATTGTGCGATCGTGATTGTGCGATCGTGATTGTGCGATCGTGATTGTGCGATCGTGATTGTGCGATCGTGATTGTGCGATCGTGATTGTGCGATCGTGATTGTGCGATCGTGATCGTGCGATCGTGATCGTGCGATCGTGATCGTGCGATCGTGATCGTGCGATCGTGATCGTGCGATCGTGATCGTGCGATCGTGATCGTGCGATCGTGATCGTGCGATCGTGATTGTGCGATCGTGATTGTGCGATCGTGATTGTGCGATCGTGATTGTGCGATCGTGATTGTGCGATCGTGATTGTGCGATCGTGATTGTGCGATCGTGATTGTGCGATCGTGATTGTGCGATCGTGATTGCGCGATCGTGATTGTGTGATTGTGATTCTGTGACTGTGATTGTGTGGTAGTGACTGTGTGATCGTGATTGTGGAATTGTGACTGTGTGATCGTGATTGTGATTGTGTGATTGTGATTGTGTGATTGTGATTGTGTGATTGTGATTGTGTGATTGTGATTGTGTTATTGTGATTGCGTGATTGTGATTGTGTGATTGTGATTGCGTGATCGTGGGTGTGTGACTGTGTTATTGTGTGATTGTAATTGTGTGATTGTGGTTGTGTGACTGTGATTGTGTGGCTGTGATTGTGGGATTGTGATTGTGTGATTGTGAGATCGGGGTTGTGTGATCGTGATTGTGTGATCGTGATTGTATGATCGTGATTGTGGGATTGTGACTGTGTGATTGAGCGATTGTGATTGTGTGATTGTGATTGTGTGACTGTGATTGAGTGGTTCTGATTGTGGGATTGTGATTGTGTGATTGTGTGATTGTGTGATCGTGACTATGTGGTCGTGATTGTGTGATCGTGATTGTGGGATTGTGACTGTGTGATTGTGTGATTGTGGTTGTGCGATCGTGATTGTGCGATCGTGATTGTGCGATCGTGATTGTGCGATCGTGATTGTGCGATCGTGATTGTGCGATCGTGATTGTGCGATCGTGATTGTGCGATCGTGATTGTGCGATCGTGATTGTGCGATCGTGATTGTGCGATCGTGATTGTGCGATCGTGATTGTGCGATCGTGATTGTGCGATCGTGATTGTGCGATCGTGATTGTGCGATCGTGATTGTGCGATCGTGATTGTGCGATCGTGATTGTGCGATCGTGATTGTGCGATCGTGATTGTGCGATCGTGATTGTGCGATCGTGATTGTGCGATCGTGATTGTGCGATCGTGATTGTGCGATCGTGATTGTGCGATCGTGATTGTGCGATCGTGATTGTGCGATCGTGATTGTGCGATCGTGATTGTGCGATCGTGATTGTGCGATCGTGATTGTGCGATCGTGATTGTGCGATCGTGATTGTGCGATCGTGATTGCGCGATCGTGATTGTGTGATTGTGATTGTGTGACTGTGATTGTGTGGTAGTGACTGTGTGATCGTGATTGTGGGATTGTGACTGTGTGATCGTGATTGTGATTGTGTGATTGTGTAATTGTGATTGTGATTGTGATTGTGTGACTGTGTGATTGTGATTGTGTGATCGTGATTGTGTGGTCCTGATTGTGTGATCGTGATTGTGTGATCGTGGTTGTGTGATTGTGTTATTGTGATTGTGTGATTGTGATTGTGTGATTGTGATTGTGTTATTGTGATTGCGTGATTGTGATTGTGTGATTGTGATTGCGTGATCGTGGGTGTGTGACTGTGTTATTGTGTGATTGTGATTGTGTGATAGTGGTTGTGTGACTGTGATTGTGTGGCTGTGATTGTGGGATTGTGATTGTGTGATTGTGAGATCGGGGTTGTGTGATCGTGATTGTGTGATCGTGATTGTATGATCGTGATTGTGGGATTGTGACTGTGTGATTGAGCGATTGTGATTGTGTGATTGTGATTGTGTGACTGTGATTGAGTGGTTCTGATTGTGGGATTGTGATTGTGTGATTGTGTGATTGTGTGATCGTGACTATGTGGTCGTGATTGTGTGATCGTGATTGTGGGATTGTGACTGTGTGATTGTGTGATTGCGGTTGTGTGATTGTGATTGTGTGACTGTGATTGTGTGATTGTGATTGTGGGATTGTGATTGTGTGATCGTGATTGTGTGATCGTGATTGTGTGAATGTGATTGTGTGATTGTGATTGTGTGATTGTGATTGTGTGATTGTGATTGTGTGATTGTGATTGTGTGATTGTGATTGTGTGATTGTGATTGTGTGATTGTGATTGTGTGATTGTGATTGTGTGATTGTGATTGTGTGATTGTGATTGTGTGATTGTGATTGTGTGATTGTGATTGTGTGATTGTGATTGTGTGATTGTGATTGTGTGATTGTGATTGTGTGATTGTGATTGTGTGATTGTGATTGTGTGATTGTGATTGTGTGATTGTGATTGTGTGATTGTGATTGTGTGATTGTGATTGTGTGATTGTGATTGTGTGATTGTGATTGTGTGATTGTGCTTGTGATTGTGTGATTGTGATTGTGTGAATGTGATTGTGTGATTGTGATTGTGTGATTGTGATTGTGATTGTGATTGTGATTGTGATTGTGATCGTGATTGTGTGATTGTGATTGTGTGATCGTGATTTTGTGATCGTGATTGTGTGATCGTGATTGAGTGATCGTGATTGTGTGATAGGGATTGTGTGATTGTGATTGTGTGATCGTGATTGTGTGATCGTGATTGTGCGATCGCGATTGTGTGATCGCGATTGTGTGATCGTGACTGTGTGATCGTGATTGTGTGATCGCAATCGTGGGATTGTGACTGTGTGATTGTGTGATTGTGATTGTGATTGTGATTGTGTGACTGTGTGATTGTGATTTTGTGATCGTGATTGTGTGATCGTGATTTTGTAATCGTGTTTGTGTGATCGTGATTGTGATTGTGATTGTGTGATTGTGATTGTGTGACGGTGATTGTGTGATTGTGATTGTGTGATTGTGATTGTGTGATTGTGATTGTGTGACTGTGATTGAGTGGTTGTGATTGTGTGATTGTGAGATCGTGATTGTGTGGTCGTGATTGTGTGATCGTGATTGTGTGATCGTGATTGTGTGATCGTGATTGTGTGACAGTGATTGTGTGATAGTGATTGCGGGATTGTGACTGTGTGAGTGAGCGATTGTGATTGTGTGATTGTGATTGTGTGACTGTGATTGAGTGGTTGTGATTGTGGGATTGTGATTGTGTGATTGTGATTGTGTGATTGTGATTGTGATTGTGTGATTGTGGTTGTGTGATTGTGCTTGTGATTGTGTGATTGTGATTGTGTGAATGTGTGAATGTGATTGTGATTGTGTGATTATGGTTGTGTGATTGTGCTTGTGATTGTGTGATTGTGATTGTGTGAATGTGATTGTGTGATTGTGATTGGATGATTGTGATTGTGATTGTGATTGTGATTGTGATTGTGATTGTGTGATCGTGATTGTGTGATCGTGATTGTGTGATCGTGAGTGTGTGATCGTGATTGTGTGATCGTGATTGTGTGATCGTGATTGTGTGATCGTGATTGTGATCGTGATTGTGTGATCGTGATTGTGTGATCGTGATTGTGTGGTCGTGATTGTGTGGTCGTGATTGTGTGATCGTGACTGTGTGATCGTGATTGTGTGATCGCAATCGTGGGATTGTGACTATGTGATTGTGATTGTGATTGTGATTGTGATTGTGATTGTGTGATCGTGATTGTGTGATGGTGATTGTGTGATCGTGATTGTGTGATCGTGATTGTGTGATCGTGAATGTGTGGTCGTGATTGTGTGGTCGTGATTGTGTGATCGTGACTGTGTGATCGTGATTGTGTGATCGCAATCGTGGGATTGTGACTATGTGATTGTGATTGTGATTGTGATTGTGTGACTGTGTGATTGTGATTGTGTGATCGTGATTGTGTTATCGTAATTGTGTGATCGGGATTGTGGGATTGTGACTGTGTGATTGTGTGATTGTGTGATTGTGATTGTGTGATTGTGATTGTGTGATTGTGATTGCGTGATTGTGATTGCGTGATTGTGATTGCGTGATTGTGATTGCGTGATTGTGATTGCGTGATTGTGATTGTGGGATTGTGATTGTGGGATTGTGATTGTGCGATCGTGATTGTGCGATCGTGATTGTGCGATCGTGATTGTGCGATCGTGATTGTGCGATCGTGATTGTGCGATCGTGATTGTGCGATCGTGATTGTGCGATCGTGATTGTGCGATCGTGATTGTGCGATCGTGATTGTGCGATCGTGATTGTGCGATCGTGATTGTGCGATCGTGATTGTGCGATCGTGATTGTGCGATCGTGATTGTGCGATCGTGCTAGTGCGATCGTGATTGTGCGATCGTGATTGTGCGATCGTGATTGTGCGATCGTGATTGTGCGATCGTGATTGTGCGATCGTGATTGTGTGATTGTGATTGTGTGACTGTGATTGTGTGGTAGTGACTGTGTGATCGTGATTGTGGAATTGTGACTGTGTGATCGTGATTGTGATTGTGTGATTGTGTAATTGTGATTGTGATTGTGATTGTGTGACTGTGTGATTGTGATCGTGTGATCGTGATTGTGTGGTCCTGATTGTGTGATCGTGATTGTGTGATCGTGGTTGTGTGATTGTGTTATTGTGATTGTGTGATTGTGATTGTGTGATTGTGATTGTGTGATTGTGGTTGTGTGATTGTGATTGTGTGATTGTGTTGTGTGATTGTGATTGTGTGATTGTGACTGTGTGATTGTGATTGTGAGACTGTGATTGTGTGGTCGTAATTGCGTGACCGTGTTTGTGTGATCGCAATTGTGGGATTGTGACTGTGTGATTGTGTGATTGTGTTTGTGATTGTGATTGTGTGACTGTGTGATTGTGATTGTGTGATCGTGATTGTGGTATTGGGATTGTGTGATTGTGATTGTGTGATCGTGATTGTGTGATCGTGATTGTGTGATTGTGATTGTGTGGTCGTAATTGTGTGATCGTGATTGGGTGATCGTGATTGTGTGATCGTGATTGTGTGATCGTGATTGTGTGATCGTGATTGTGTGGTCGTAATTGTGTGATCGTGATTATGTGATCGCAATTGTTGGATTGTGACTGTGTGATTGTGTGATTGTGATTGTGTGACTGTGTGATTGTGATTGTGTGATCGTGATTGTGTTATTGTGATTGTGTGATTGTGATTGTGGGATTGTGATTGTGTGAATGTGATTGTGTGATTGTGATTGTGTGATTGTGATTGTGTGATTGTGATTGTGTGATTGTGATTGTGTGATTGTGATTGTGTGATTGTGTCTGTGATTGTGATTGTGTGATTGTGATTGTGTGATTGTGATTGTGTGATTGTGATTGTGTGATTGTGATTGTGTGATTGTGATTGTGTGATTGTGATTGTGTGATTGTGATTGTGTGATTGTGATTGTGTGATTGTGATTGTGTGATTGTGATTGTGTGATTGTGATTGTGTGATTGTGATTGTGTGATTGTGATTGTGTGATTGTGATTGTGTGATTGTGATTGTGTGATGGTGATTGTGTGATTGTGATTGTGATTGTGATTGTGTGATTGTTGATTGTGTGATTGTGTGATTGTGTGATTGTGATTGTGTGATTGATTGTTGATTGTGATTGTGTGATTGTGATTGTGTGATTGTGATTGTGTGATTGTGATTGTTGATTGTGATTGTGATTGTTATTGTGATTGTGATTGTGTGATTGTGATTGTGTGATTGTGATTGTGTGATTGTGATTGTGTGATTGTGATTGTGTGATTGTGATTGTGTGATTGTGATTGTGTGATTGTGATTGTGTGATTGTGATTGTGTGATTGTGATTGTGTGATTGTGATTGTGTGATTGTGATTGTGTGATTGTGATTGTGTGATTGTGATTGTGTGATTGTGATTGTGTGATTGTGATTGTGTGATTGTGATTGTGTGATTGTGATTGTGTGATTGTGCTTGTGATTGTGTGATTGTGATTGTGTGAATGTGATTGTGTGATTGTGATTGTGTGATTGTGATTGTGATTGTGATTGTGATTGTGATTGTGATCGTGATTGTGTGATCGTGATTGTGTGATCGTGATTTTGTGATCGTGATTGTGTGATCGTGATTGAGTGATCGTGATTGTGTGATAGGGATTGTGTGATTGTGATTGTGTGATCGTGATTGTGTGATCGTGATTGTGCGATCGCGATTGTGTGATCGCGATTGTGTGATCGTGACTGTGTGATCGTGATTGTGTGATCGCAATCGTGGGATTGTGACTGTGTGATTGTGTGATTGTGATTGTGATTGTGATTGTGTGACTGTGTGATTGTGATTTTGTGATCGTGATTGTGTGATCGTGATTTTGTAATCGTGTTTGTGTGATCGTGATTGTGATTGTGATTGTGTGATTGTGATTGTGTGACGGTGATTGTGTGATTGTGATTGTGTGATCGTGACTGTGTGATAGTGATTGTGCGATAGTGATTGTGGGATTGTGACTGTGTGATTGAGCGATTGTGATTGTGTGATTGTGACTGTGTGACTGTGATTTAGTGGTTGTGATTGTGGGATTGTGATTGTGTGATTGTGTGATCGTGACTATGTGGTCGTGATTGTGTGATCGTGATTGTGGGATTGTGACTGTGTGATTGTGTGATTGTGGTTGTGTGATTGTGATTGTGTGACTGTGATTGTGTGATTGTGACTGTGGGATTGTGATTGTGTGATCGTGATTGTGTGATCGTGATTGTGTGACTGTGATTGTGTGATTGTGATTGTGTGATCGTGGTTGTGTGATTGTGATTGTGTGATTGTGATTGTGTGATTGTGATTGTGTGATTGTGATTGTGTGATTGTGATTGTGTGATTGTGATTGTGTGATTGTGGTTGTGTGATTGTGATTGTGTGATTGTGGTGTGTGATTGTGATTGTGTCATTGTGACTGTGTGATTGTGATTGTGAGACTGTGATTGTGCGGTCGTAATCGCGTGATCGTGTTTGTGTGATCGCAATTGTGGGATTGTGACTGTGTGATTGTGTGATTGTGATTGTGATTGTGATTGTGTGACTGTATTACTGTAATTGTGTGATCCTGACTGCGTGATCGTGTTTGTGTGATCGTGATTGTGGATTTGCGACTGTGTGATTGTGTCATTCTGATTGTGTGATTGTGATTGTGTGATCGTGACTGTGCGATTGTGATTGTGGGATTGTGATTGAGTGACTGTGTGATCGTGATTGTGTGATTGTGATTGTGTGATCGTGATTGTGATTGTGATTGTGATTGTGATTGTGATCGTGATTGTGTGATCGTGATTGTGTGATCGTGATTTTGTGATCGTGATTGTGTGATCGTGATTGAGTGATCGTGATTGTGTGATTGTGTCTGTGATTGTGATTGTGTGATTGTGATTGTGTGATTGTGATTGTGTGATTGTGATTGTGTGATTGTGATTGTGTGATTGTGATTGTGTGATTGTGATTGTGTGATTGTGATTGTGTGATTGTGATTGTGTGATTGTGATTGTGTGACTGTGATTGTGTGATTGTGATTGTGTGATTGTGATTGTGTGATTGTGATTGTGTGATTGTGATTGTGTGATTGTGATTGTGTGATCGTGATTGTGTGATCGTGATTGTGTGATTGTGATTGTGTGATTGTGATTGTGTGATTGTGATTGTGTGATTGTGATTGTGTGATTGTGATTGTGTGGTCGTGATTGTGTGATCGTGATTGTGGGATTGTGACTGTGTGATTGTGTGATTGTGGTTGTGTGATTGTGATTGTGTGACTGTGATTGTGTGATTGTGACTGTGGGATTGTGATTGTGTGATCGTGATTGTGTGATCGTGATTGTGTGACTGTGATTGTGTGATTGTGATTGTGTGATCGTGGTTGTGTGATTGTGATTGTGTGATTGTGATTGTGTGATTGTGATTGTGTGATTGTGATTGTGTGATCGTGATTGTGTGATCGTGATTGTGTGATCGGGATTGTGTGATTGTGTGATTGTGATTGTGGGATTGTGATTGTGTGATTGTGTGATTGTGCGATTGTGATTGTGCGATTGTGATTGTGGGATTGTGATTGAGTGATTGTGTGATCGTGATTGTGTGATCGTGATTGTGTGATCGTGATTGTGTGATCGTGATTGTGTGATCGTGATTGTGTGATCGTGATTGTGTGATCGTGATTGTGTGATCGTGATTGTGTGATCGTGATTGTGTGATCGTGATTGTGTGATCGTGATTGTGTGATCGTGATTGTGTGATCGTGATTGTGTGATCGTGATTGTGTGATCGTGACTGTGTGATCGTGACTGTTTGATCGTGACTGTTTGATCGTGACTGTGTGATCGTGACTGTGTGATCGTGACTGTGTGATCGTGACTGTGTGATCGTGACTGTGTGATCGTGACTGTGTGATCGTGACTGTGTGATCGTGACTGTGTGATCGTGACTGTGTGATCGTGACTGTGTGATCGTGACTGTGTGATCGTGATTGTGTGATCGTGATTGTGTGATCGTGATTGTCTGATTGTGATTGTGTGATTGTGATTGTGTGATTGTGATTGTGTGATTGTGATTGTGTGATTGTGATTGTGTGATTGTGATTGTGTGATTGTGATTGTGTGATTGTGATTGTGTGATTGTGATTGTGTGATTGTGATTGTGTGATTGTGATTGTGTGATCGTGATTGTCTGATTGTGATTGTGTGATTGTGATTGTGTGATTGTGATTGTGTGATTGTGATTGTGTGATTGTGATTGTGTGATTGTGATTGTGTGATTGTGATTGTGTGATTGTGATTGTGTGATTGTGATTGTGTGATTGTGATTGTGTGATTGTGATTGTGTGATTGTGATTGTGTGATTGTGATTGTGTGATTGTGATTGTGTGATTGTGATTGTGTGATTGTGATTGTGTGATTGTGATTGTGTGATTGTGATTGTGTGATTGTGATTGTGTGATTGTGATTGTGTGATTGTGATTGTGTGATTGTGATTGTGTGATTGTGATTGTGTGATTGTGATTGTGTGATTGTGATTGTGTGATTGTGATTGTGTGATTGTGATTGTGTGATTGTGATTGTGTGATTGTGATTGTGTGATTGTGATTGTGTGATTGTGATTGTGTGATTGTGATTGTGTGATTGTGATTGTGTGATTGTGATTGTGTGATTGTGATTGTGTGATTGTGATTGTGTGATTGTGATTGTGTGATTGTGATTGTGTGATTGTGATTGTGTGATTGTGATTGTGTGATTGTGATTGTGTGATTGTGATTGTGTGATTGTGATTGTGTGATTGTGATTGTGTGATTGTGATTGTGTGATTGTGATTGTGTGATTGTGATTGTGTGATTGTGATTGTGTGATTGTGATTGTGTGATTGTGATTGTGTGATTGTGATTGTGTGATTGTGATTGTGTGATTGTGATTGTGTGATTGTGATTGTGTGATTGTGATTGTGTGATTGTGATTGTGTGATTGTGATTGTGTGATTGTGATTGTGTGATTGTGATTGTGTGATTGTGATTGTGTGATTGTGATTGTGTGATTGTGATTGTGTGATTGTGATTGTGTGATTGTGATTGTGTGATTGTGATTGTGTGATTGTGATTGTGTGATTGTGATTGTGTGATTGTGATTGTGTGATTGTGATTGTGTGATTGTGATTGTGTGATTGTGATTGTGTGATTGTGATTGTGTGATTGTGATTGTGTGATTGTGATTGTGTGATTGTGATTGTGTGATTGTGATTGTGTGATTGTGATTGTGTGATTGTGATTGTGTGATTGTGATTGTGTGATTGTGATTGTGTGATTGTGATTGTGTGATTGTGATTGTGTGATTGTGATTGTGTGATTGTGATTGTGTGATTGTGATTGTGTGATTGTGATTGTGTGATTGTGATTGTGTGATTGTGATTGTGTGATTGTGATTGTGTGATTGTGATTGTGTGATTGTGATTGTGTGATTGTGATTGTGTGATTGTGATTGTGTGATTGTGATTGTGTGATTGTGATTGTGTGATTGTGATTGTGTGATTGTGATTGTGTGATTGTGATTGTGTGATTGTGATTGTGTGATTGTGATTGTGTGATTGTGATTGTGTGATTGTGATTGTGTGATTGTGATTGTGTGATTGTGATTGTGTGATTGTGATTGTGTGATTGTGATTGTGTGATTGTGATTGTGTGATTGTGATTGTGTGATTGTGATTGTGTGATTGTGATTGTGTGATTGTGATTGTGTGATTGTGATTGTGTGATTGTGATTGTGTGATTGTGATTGTGTGATTGTGATTGTGTGATTGTGATTGTGTGATTGTGATTGTGTGATTGTGATTGTGTGATTGTGATTGTGTGATTGTGATTGTGTGATTGTGATTGTGTGATTGTGATTGTGTGATTGTGATTGTGTGATTGTGATTGTGTGATTGTGATTGTGTGATTGTGATTGTGTGATTGTGATTGTGTGATTGTGATTGTGTGATTGTGATTGTGTGAATGTGATTGTGTGATTGTGATTGTGTGATTGTGATTGTGTGATTGTGATTGTGTGATTGTGATTGTGTGATTGTGATTGTGTGATTGTGATTGTGTGATTGTGATTGTGTGATTGTGATTGTGTGATTGTGATTGTGTGATTGTGATTGTGTTATTGTGATTGTGTGATTGTGATTGTTGTGTTTGTGATTGTGTGATTGTGATTGTGTGATTGTGATTGTGTGATTGTGATTGTGTGATTGTGATTGTGTGATTGTGATTGTGTGATTGTGATTGTGTGATTGTGATTGTGTGATTCTGATTGTGTGATTGTGATTGTGTGATTGTGATTGTGTGATTGTGATTGTGTGATTGTGATTGTGTGATTGTGATTGTGTGATTGTGATTGTGTGATTGTGATTGTGTGATTGTGATTGTGTGATTGTGATTGTGTGATTGTGATTGTGTGATTGTGATTGTGTGATTGTGATTGTGTGATTGTGATTGTGTGATTGTGATTGTGTGATTGTGATTGTGTGATTGTGATTGTGTGATTGTGATTGTGTGATTGTGATTGTGTGATTGTGATTGTGTGATTGTGATTGTGTGATTGTGATTGTGTGATTGTGATGGCGTGATCGTGGGTTTGTGACTGTGTTATTGTGTGATTGTGATTGTGTGATTGTGGTTGTGTGACTGTGATTGAGTGGTTCTGATTGTGGGATTGTGATTGTGTGATTCTGTGATTGTGTGATCGTGACTATGTGGTCGTGATTGTGTGATCGTGATTGTGGGATTGTGACTGTGTGATTGTGTGATTGTGGTTGTGTGATTGTGATTGTGTGACTGTGATTGTGTGATTGTGATTGTGGGATTGCGATTGTGTGATCGTGATTGTGTGATCGTGATTGTGTGACTGTGATTGTGTGATTGTGATTGTGTGATTGTGATTGTGTGATTGTTATTGTGTGATTGTGATTGTGTGATTGTGATTGTGTGATTGTGATTGTGTGATTGTGATTGTGTGATTGTGATTGTGTGATTGTGATTGTGTGATTGTGATTGTGTGATTGTGATTGTGTGATTGTGATTGTGTGATTGTGATTGTGTGATTGTGATTGTGTGATTGTGATTGTGTGATTGTGATTGTGTGATTGTGATTGTGTGATTGTGATTGTGTGATTGTGATTGTGTGATTGTGATTGTGTGATTGTGATTGTGTGATTGTGATTGTGTGATTGTGATTGTGTGATTGTGATTGTGTGATTGTGATTGTGTGATTGTGATTGTGTGATTGTGATTGTGTGATTGTGATTGTGTGATTGTGATTGTGTGATTGTGATTGTGTGATTGTGATTGTGTGATTGTGATTGTGTGATTGTGATTGTGTGATTGTGATTGTGTGATTGTGATTGTGTGATTGTGATTGTGTGATTGTGATTGTGTGATTGTGATTGTGTGATTGTGATTGTGTGATTGTGATTGTGTGATTGTGATTGTGTGATTGTGATTGTGTGATTGTGATTGTGTGATTGTGATTGTGTGATTGTGATTGTGTGATTGTGATTGTGTGATTGTGATTGTGTGATTGTGATTGTGTGATTGTGATTGTGTGATTGTGATTGTGTGATTGTGATTGTGTGATTGTGATTGTGTGATTGTGATTGTGTGATTGTGATTGTGTGATTGTGATTGTGTGATTGTGATTGTGTGATTGTGATTGTGTGATTGTGATTGTGTGATTGTGATTGTGTGATTGTGATTGTGTGATTGTGCTTGTGATTGTGTGATTGTGATTGTGTGAATGTGATTGTGTGATTGTGATTGTGTGATTGTGATTGTGATTGTGATTGTGATTGTGATTGTGATTGTGATTGTGATTGTGATCGTGATTGTGTGATCGTGATTGTGTGATCGTGATTTTGTGATCGTGATTGTGTGATCGTGATTGTGTGATCGTGATTGTGCGATCGCGATTGTATGATCGCGATTGTGTGATCGTGACTGTGTGATCGCGATTGTGTGATCGCAATCGTGGGATTGTGACTGTGTGATTGTGTGATTGTGATTGTGATTGTGATTGTGATTGTGTGACTGTGTGATTGTGATTTTGTGATCGTGATTGTGTGATCGTGATTTTGTAATCGTGTTTGTGTGATCGTGATTGTGATTGTTATTGTGTGATTGTGATTGTGTGACGGTGATTGTGTGATTGTGATTGTGTGATTGTGATTGTGTGACTGTGATTGAGTGGTTGTGATTGTGTGATTGTGAGATCGTGACTGTGTGATCGTGATTGTGTGATCGTGATTGTGTGATCGTGACTGTGTGATAGTGATTGTGCGATAGTGATTGTGGGATTGTGACTGTGTGATTGAGCGATTGTGATTGTGTGATTGTGACTGTGTGACTGTGATTTAGTGGTTGTGATTGTGGGATTGTGATTGTGTGATTGTGTGATCGTGACTATGTGGTCGTGATTGTGTGATCGTGATTGTGGGATTGTGACTGTGTGATTGTGTGATTGTGGTTGTGTGATTGTGATTGTGTGACTGTGATTGTGTGATTGTGACTGTGGGATTGTGATTGTGTGATCGTGATTGTGTGATCGTGATTGTGTGACTGTGATTGTGTGATTGTGATTGTGTGATCGTGGTTGTGTGATTGTGATTGTGTGATTGTGATTGTGTGATTGTGATTGTGTGATTGTGATTGTGTGATTATGATTGTGTGATTGTGGTTGTGTGATTGTGATTGTGTGATTGTGGTGTGTGATTGTGATTGTGTCATTGTGACTGTGTGATTGTGATTGTGAGACTGTGATTGTGCGGTCGTAATTGCGTGATCGTGTTTGTGTGATCGCAATTGTGGGATTGTGACTGTGTGATTGTGTGATTGTGATTGTGATTGTAATTGTGTGACTGTGTGATTGTGATTGTGTGACCGTGACTGTGCGATTGTGATTGTGGGATTGTGATTGAGTGATTGTGTGATCGTGATTGTGTGATCGTGATTGTGTGATCGTGATTGGGTGATTGTGATTGTGTGATCGTGATTGTGTGATCGTGATTGTGTGGTCGTAATTGTGTGATCGTGATTATGTGATCGCAATTGTTGGATTGTGACTGTGTGATTGTGTGATTGTGATTGTGTGACTGTGTGATTGTGATTGTGTGATCGTGATTGTGTTATTGTGATTGTGTGATTGTGATTGTGGGATTGTGATTGTGTGATTGTGTGATCGTGATTGTGCGATCGTGATTTTGTGATCGTGATTGTGTGATTGTGATCGTGATTTTGTGACTGTGTTACTGTGATTATGTGATCCAGACTGCGTGATCGTGTTTGTGTGATCGTGATTGTGGATTTGTGACTGTGTGGTTGTGTCATTCTGATTGTGTGATTGTGATTGTGTGACCGTGACTGTGCGATTGTGATTGTGGGATTGTGATTGAGTGATTGTGTGATCGTGATTGTGTGATCGTGATTGTGTGATCGTGATTGTGTGATCGTGATTGTGTGATCGTGATTGTGTGATCGTGATTGTGTGATCGTGATTGTGTGATTGTGATTGTGTGATCGTGATTGTGATTGTGTGATCGTGATTGTGATTGTGTGATTGTGATTGTGTGATTGTGATTGTGTGATTGTGATTGTGTGATTGTGATTGTGTGATTGTGATTGTGTGATTGTGATTGTGTGATTGTGATTGTGTGATTGTGATTGTGTGAATGTGATTGTGTGATTGTGATTGTGATTGTGTGATTGTGATCGTGATTGTGTGATTGTGATTGTGGGATTGTGATTGTGTGATTGTGTGATCGTGATTGTGCGATCGTGATTTTGTGATCGTGATTGTGTGATTGTGATTGTGATTGTGTGACTGTGTTACTGTAATTGTGTGATCCTGACTGCGTGATCGTGTTTGTGTGATCGTGATTGTGGATTTGCGACTGTGTGATTGTGTCATTCTGATTGTGTGATTGTGATTGTGTGATCGTGACTGTGCGATTGTGATTGTGGGATTGTGATTGAGTGACTGTGTGATCGTGATTGTGTGATTGTGATTGTGTGATCGTGATTGTGATTGTGTGATTGTGATTGTGTGATTGTGATTGTGTGATTGTGATTGTGTGATTGTGATTTTGTGATTGTGATTGTGTGATTGTGATTGTGTGATTGCGATTGTGTGAATGTGATTGTGTGATTGTGATTGTGTGATTGTGATTGTGTGATTGTGATTGTGTGATTGTGATTGTGTGATTGTGATTGTGTGATTGTGATTGTGTGATTGTGATTGTGTGATTGTGTCTGTGATTGTGATTGTGTGATTGTGATTGTGTGATTGTGATTGTGTGATTGTGATTGTGTGATTGTGATTGTGTGATTGTGATTGTGTGATTGTGATTGTGTGATTGTGATTGTGTGATTGTGATTGTGTGATTGTGATTGTGTGATTGTGATCGTGTGATTGTGATTGTGTGACTGTGATTGTGTGATTGTGATTGTGTGATTGTGATTGTGTGATTGTGATTGTGTGATTGTGATTGAGTGATTGTGTGATCGTGATTGTGTGATCGTGATTGTGTGATTGTGATTGTGTGATTGTGATTGTGTGATTGTGATTGTGTGATTGTGATTGTGTGATTGTGATTGTGTGATTGTGATTGTGTGATCGTGATTGTGATTGTGTGATTGTGTAATTGTGATTGTGATTGTGATTGTGTGACTGTGTGATTGTGATCGTGTGATCGTGATTGTGTGGTCCTGATTGTGTGATCGTGATTGTGTGATCGTGGTTGTGTGATTGTGTTATTGTGATTGTGTGATTGTGATTGTGTGATTGTGGTTGTGTGATTGTGATTGTGTGATTGTGTTGTGTGATTGTGATTGTGTGATTGTGACTGTGTGATTGTGATTGTGAGACTCTGATTGTGTGGTCGTAATTGCGTGACCGTGTTTGTGTGATCGCAATTGTGGGATTGTGACTGTGTGATTGTGTGATTGTGATTGTGATTGTGATTGTGTGACTGTGTGATTGTGATTGTGTGATCGTGATTGTGTTATTGGGATTGTGTGATTGTGATTGTGTGATCGAGATTGTGTGATCGTGATTGTGTGATCGTGATCGTGATTGTGTGATCGTGATTGTGTGATCGGGATTGTGTGATCGTGTTTGTGTGATCGTGATTGTGATCGTGATTGTGTGATCGTGATTGTGTGATCGTGATTGGGTGATCGTGATTGTGTGATCGTGATTGTGTGATCGTGATTGTGTGATCGTGATTGTGTGGTCGTAATTGTGTGATCGTGATTGGGTGATCGTGATTGTGTAATCGTGATTGTGTGATCGTGATTGTGTGATCGTGATTGTGTGGTCGTAATTGTGTGATCGTGATTATGTGATCGCAATTGTTGGATTGTGACTGTGTGATTGTGTGATTGTGATTGTGTGACTGTGTGATTGTGATTGTGTGATCGTGATTGTGTTATTGTGATTGTGTGATTGTGATTGTGGGATTGTGATTGTGTGATTGTGTGATCGTGATTGTGCGATCGTGATTTTGTGATCGTGATTGTGTGATTGTGATCGTGATTTTGTGACTGTGTTACTGTGATTATGTGATCCAGACTGCGTGATCGTGTTTGTGTGATCGTGATTGTGGATTTGTGACTGTGTGGTTGTGTCATTCTGATTGTGTGATTGTGATTGTGTGACCGTGACTGTGCGATTGTGATTGTGGGATTGTGATTGAGTGATTGTGTGATCGTGATTGTGTGATCGTGATTGTGTGATCGTGATTGTGTGTTCGTGATTGTGTGATCGTGATTGTGTGATCGTGATTGTGTGATCGTGATTGTGTGATCGTGATTGTGTGATTGTGATTGTGTGATCGTGATTGTGATTGTGTGATCGTGATTGTGATTGTGTGATTGTGATTGTGTGATTGTGATTGTGTGATTGTGATTGTGTGATTGTGATTGTGTGATTGTGATTGTGTGATTGTGATTGTGTGATTGTGATTGTGTGATTGTGATTGTGTGAATGTGATTGTGTGATTGTGATTGTGATTGTGTGATTGTGATCGTGATTGTGTGATTGTGATTGTGGGATTGTGATTGTGTGATTGTGTGATCGTGATTGTGCGATCGTGATTTTGTGATCGTGATTGTGTGATTGTGATTGTGATTGTGTGACTGTGTTACTGTAATTGTGTGATCCTGACTGCGTGATCGTGTTTGTGTGATCGTGATTGTGGATTTGCGACTGTGTGATTGTGTCATTCTGATTGTGTGATTGTGATTGTGTGATCGTGACTGTGCGATTGTGATTGTGGGATTGTGATTGAGTGACTGTGTGATCGTGATTGTGTGATTGTGATTGTGTGATCGTGATTGTGATTGTGTGATTGTGATTGTGTGATTGTGATTGTGTGATTGTGATTGTGTGATTGTGATTGTGTGATTGTGATTGTGTGATTGTGATTTTGTGATTGTGATTGTGTGATTGTGATTGTGTGATTGCGATTGTGTGAATGTGATTGTGTGATTGTGATTGTGTGATTGTGATTGTGTGATTGTGATTGTGTGATTGTGATTGTGTGATTGTGATTGTGTGATTGTGATTGTGTGATTGTGATTGTGTGATTGTGTCTGTGATTGTGATTGTGTGATTGTGATTGTGTGATTGTGATTGTGTGATTGTGATTGTGTGATTGTGATTGTGTGATTGTGATTGTGTGATTGTGATTGTGTGATTGTGATTGTGTGATTGTGATTGTGTGATTGTGATTGTGTGATTGTGATTGTGTGATTGTGATTGTGTGATTGTGATTGTGTGATTGTGATTGTGTGATTGTGATTGTGTGATTGTGATTGTGTGATTGTGATTGTGTGATTGTGATTGTGTGATTGTGATTGAGTGATTGTGTGATCGTGATTGTGTGATCGTGATTGTGTGATTGTGATTGTGTGATTGTGATTGTGTGATTGTGATTGTGTGATTGTGATTGTGTGATTGTGATTGTGTGATTGTGATTGTGTGATCGTGATTGTGATTGTGTGATTGTGTAATTGTGATTGTGATTGTGATTGTGTGACTGTGTGATTGTGATCGTGTGATCGTGATTGTGTGGTCCTGATTGTGTGATCGTGATTGTGTGATCGTGGTTGTGTGATTGTGTTATTGTGATTGTGTGATTGTGATTGTGTGATTGTGGTTGTGTGATTGTGATTGTGTGATTGTGTTGTGTGATTGTGATTGTGTGATTGTGACTGTGTGATTGTGATTGTGAGACTCTGATTGTGTGGTCGTAATTGCGTGACCGTGTTTGTGTGATCGCAATTGTGGGATTGTGACTGTGTGATTGTGTGATTGTGATTGTGATTGTGATTGTGTGACTGTGTGATTGTGATTGTGTGATCGTGATTGTGTTATTGGGATTGTGTGATTGTGATTGTGTGATCGAGATTGTGTGATCGTGATTGTGTGATCGTGATCGTGATTGTGTGATCGTGATTGTGTGATCGGGATTGTGTGATCGTGTTTGTGTGATCGTGATTGTGATCGTGATTGTGTGATCGTGATTGTGTGATCGTGATTGGGTGATCGTGATTGTGTGATCGTGATTGTGTGATCGTGATTGTGTGATCGTGATTGTGTGGTCGTAATTGTGTGATCGTGATTGGGTGATCGTGATTGTGTGATCGTGATTGTGTGATCGTGATTGTGTGATCGTGATTGTGTGGTCGTAATTGTGTGATCGTGATTATGTGATCGCAATTGTTGGATTGTGACTGTGTGATTGTGTGATTGTGATTGTGTGACTGTGTGATTGTGATTGTGTGATTGTGATTGTGTGATTGTGATTGTGTGCTTGTGATTGTGTGATTGTGATTGTGTGATTGTGATTGTGTGATTGTGATTGTGTGATTGTGATTGTGTGATTGTGATTGTGTGATTGTGATTGTGTGATTGTGATTGTGTGATTGTGATTGTGTTATTGTGATTGTGTGATTGTGATTGTGTGATTGTGATTGTGTGTTTGTGATTGTGTGATTGTGATTGTGTGATTGTGATTGTGATTGTGTGATTGTGATTGTGTGATTGTGATTGTGTGATTGTGATTGTGTGATTGTGATTGTGTGATTGTGATTGTGTGATTGTGATTGTGTGATTGTGATTGTGTGATTGTGATTGTGTGATTGTGATTGTGTGATTGTGATTGTGTGATTGTGATTGTGTGATTGTGATTGTGTGATTGTGATTGTGTGATTGTGATTGTGTGATTGTGATTGTGTGATTGTGATTGTGTGATTGTGATTGTGTGATTGTGATTGTGTGATTGTGATTGTGTGATTGTGATTGTGTGATTGTGATTGTGTGATTGTGATTGTGTGATTGTGATTGTGTGATTGTGTGATTGTGTGATCGTGACTATGTGGTCGTGATTGTGTGATCGTGATTGTGGGATTGTGACTGTGTGATTGTGTGATTGTGGTTGTGTGATTGTGATTGCGTGACTGCGATTGTGTGATTGTGATTGTGGGATTGTGATTGTGTGATCGTGATTGTGTGATCGTGATTGTGTGACTGTGATTGTGTGATTGTGATTGTGTGATTGTGATTGTGTGATTGTGATTGTGTGATTGTGATTGTGTGATTGTGATTGTGTGATTGTGATTGTGTGATTGTAATTGTGTGATTGTGATTGTGTGATTGTGATTGTGTGATTGTGATTGTGTGATTGTGATTGTGTGATTGTGATTGTGTGATTGTGATTGTGTGATTGTGATTGTGTGATTGTGATTGTGTGATTGTGATTGTGTGATTGTGATTGTGTGATTGTGATTGTGTGATTGTGATTGTGTGATTGTGATTGTGTGATTGTGATTGTGTGATTGTGATTGTGTGATTGTGATTGTGTGATTGTGATTGTGTGATTGTGATTGTGTGATTGTGATTGTGTGATTGTGATTGTGTGATTGTGATTGTGTGATTGTGATTGTGTGATTGTGATTGTGTGATTGTGATTGTGTGATTGTGATTGTGTGATTGTGATTGTGTGATTGTGATTGTGTGATTGTGATTGTGTGATTGTGATTGTGTGATTGTGATTGTGTGATTGTGATTGTGTGATTGTGATTGTGTGATTGTGATTGTGTGATTGTGATTGTGTGATTGTGATTGTGTGATTGTGATTGTGTGATTGTGATTGTGTGATTGTGATTGTGTGATTGTGATTGTGTGATTGTGATTGTGTGATTGTGATTGTGTGATTGTGCTTGTGATTGTGTGATTGTGATTGTGTGAATGTGATTGTGTGATTGTGATTGTGTGATTGTGATTGTGATTGTGATTGTGATTGTGATTGTGATTGTGATCGTGATTGTGTGATCGTGATTGTGTGATCGTGATTTTGTGATCGTGATTGTGTGATCGTGATTGAGTGATCGTGATTGTGTGATAGGGATTGTGTGATTGTGATTGTGTGATCGTGATTGTGTGATCGTGATTGTGCGATCGCAATTGTGTGATCGCGATTGTGTGATCGTGACTGTGTGATCGTGATTGTGTGATCGCAATCGTGGGATTGTGACTGTGTGATTGTGTGATTGTGATTGTGATTGTGATTGTGATTGTGTGACTGTGTGATTGTGATTTTGTGATCGTGATTGTGTGATCGTGATTTTGTAATCGTGTTTGTGTGATCGTGATTGTGATTGTGATTGTGTGATTGTGATTGTGTGACGGTGATTGTGTGATTGTGATTGTGTGATCGTGACTGTGTGATAGTGATTGTGCGATAGTGATTGTGGGATTGTGACTGTGTGATTGAGCGATTGTGATTGTGTGATTGTGACTGTGTGACTGTGATTTAGTGGTTGTGATTGTGGGTTTGTGATTGTGTGATTGTGTGATCGTGACTATGTGGTCGTGATTGTGTGATCGTGATTGTGGGATTGTGACTGTGTGATTGTGTGATTGTGGTTGTGTGATTGTGATTGTGTGACTGTGATTGTGTGATTGTGACTGTGGGATTGTGATTGTGTGATTGTGATTGTGTGATCGTGATTGTGTGACTGTGATTGTGTGATTGTGATTGTGTGATCGTGGTTGTGTGATTGTGATTGTGTGATTGTGATTGTGTGAATGTGATTGTGTGATTGTGATTGTGTGATTGTGATTGTGTGATTGTGGTTGTGTGATTGTGATTGTGTGATTGTGGTGTGTGATTGTGATTGTGTCATTGTGACTGTGTGATTGTGATTGTGAGACTGTGATTGTGCGGTCGTAATCGCGTGATCGTGTTTGTGTGATCGCAATTGTGGGATTGTGACTGTGCGATTGTGATTGTGATTGTGTGACTGTGTTACTGTAATTGTGTGATCCTGACTGCGTGATCGTGTTTGTGTGATCGTGATTGTGGATTTGCGACTGTGTGATTGTGTCATTCTGATTGTGTGATTGTGATTGTGTGATCGTGACTGTGCGATTGTGATTGTGGGATTGTGATTGAGTGACTGTGTGATCGTGATTGTGTGATTGTGATTGTGTGATCGTGATTGTGATTGTGTGATTGTGATTGTGTGATTGTGATTGTGTGATTGTGATTGTGTGATTGTGATTTTGTGATTGTGATTGTGTGATTGTGATTGTGTGATTGCGATTGTGTGAATGTGATTGTGTGATTGTGATTGTGTGATTGTGATTGTGTGATTGTGATTGTGTGATTGTGATTGTGTGATTGTGATTGTGTGATTGTGATTGTGTGGTCGTGATTGTGTGATCGTGATTGTGGGATTGTGACTGTGTGATTGTGTGATTGTGGTTGTGTGATTGTGATTGTGTGACTGTGATTGTGTGATTGTGACTGTGGGATTGTGATTGTGTGATCGTGATTGTGTGATCGTGATTGTGTGACTGTGATTGTGTGATTGTGATTGTGTGATCGTGGTTGTGTGATTGTGATTGTGTGATTGTGATTGTGTGATTGTGATTGTGTGATTGTGATTGTGTGATCGTGATTGTGTGATCGTGATTGTGTGATCGGGATTGTGTGATTGTGTGATTGTGATTGTGGGATTGTGATTGTGTGATTGTGTGATTGTGCGATTGTGATTGTGCGATTGTGATTGTGGGATTGTGATTGAGTGATTGTGTGATCGTGATTGTGTGATCGTGATTGTGTGATCGTGATTGTGTGATCGTGATTGTGTGATCGTGATTGTGTGATCGTGATTGTGTGATCGTGATTGTGTGATCGTGATTGTGTGATCGTGATTGTGTGATCGTGATTGTGTGATCGTGATTGTGTGATCGTGATTGTGTGATCGTGATTGTGTGATCGTGATTGTGTGATCGTGATTGTGTGATCGTGATTGTGTGATCGTGATTGTGTGATCGTGATTGTGTGATCGTGATTGTGTGATCGTGACTGTGTGATCGTGACTGTTTGATCGTGACTGTGTGATCGTGACTGTGTGATCGTGACTGTGTGATCGTGACTGTGTGATCGTGACTGTGTGATCGTGACTGTGTGATCGTGACTGTGTGATCGTGACTGTGTGATCGTGACTGTGTGATCGTGACTGTGTGATCGTGACTGTGTGATCGTGACTGTGTGATCGTGATTGTGTGATCGTGATTGTCTGATCGTGATTGTGTGATCGTGATTGTGTGATCGTGATTGTGTGATTGTGATTGTGTGATTGTGATTGTGTGATTGTGATTGTGTGATTGTGATTGTGTGATTGTGATTGTGTGATTGTGATTGTGTGATTGTGATTGTGTGATTGTGATTGTGTGATTGTGATTGTGTGATTGTGATTGTGTGATTGTGATTGTGTGATTGTGATTGTGTGATTGTGATTGTGTGATTGTGATTGTGTGATTGTGATTGTGTGATTGTGATTGTGTGATTGTGATTGTGTGATTGTGATTGTGTGATTGTGATTGTGTGATTGTGATTGTGTGATTGTGATTGTGTGATTGTGATTGTGTGATTGTGATTGTGTGATTGTGATTGTGTGATTGTGATTGTGTGATTGTGATTGTGTGATTGTGATTGTGTGATTGTGATTGTGTGATTGTGATTGTGTGATTGTGATTGTGTGATTGTGATTGTGTGATTGTGATTGTGTGATTGTGATTGTGTGATTGTGATTGTGTGATTGTGATTGTGTGATTGTGATTGTGTGATTGTGATTGTGTGATTGTGATTGTGTGATTGTGATTGTGTGATTGTGATTGTGTGATTGTGATTGTGTGATTGTGATTGTGTGATTGTGATTGTGTGATTGTGATTGTGTGATTGTGATTGTGTGATTGTGATTGTGTGATTGTGATTGTGTGATTGTGATTGTGTGATTGTGATTGTGTGATTGTGATTGTGTGATTGTGATTGTGTGATTGTGATTGTGTGATTGTGATTGTGTGATTGTGATTGTGTGATTGTGATTGTGTGATTGTGATTGTGTGATTGTGATTGTGTGATTGTGATTGTGTGATTGTGATTGTGTGATTGTGATTGTGTGATTGTGATTGTGTGATTGTGATTGTGTGATTGTGATTGTGTGATTGTGATTGTGTGATTGTGATTGTGTGATTGTGATTGTGTGATTGTGATTGTGTGATTGTGATTGTGTGATTGTGATTGTGTGATTGTGATTGTGTGATTGTGATTGTGTGATTGTGATTGTGTGATTGTGATTGTGTGATTGTGATTGTGTGATTGTGATTGTGTGATTGTGATTGTGTGATTGTGATTGTGTGATTGTGATTGTGTGATTGTGATTGTGTGATTGTGATTGTGTGATTGTGATTGTGTGATTGTGATTGTGTGATTGTGATTGTGTGATTGTGATTGTGTGATTGTGATTGTGTGATTGTGATTGTGTGATTGTGATTGTGTGATTGTGATTGTGTGATTGTGATTGTGTGATTGTGATTGTGTGATTGTGATTGTGTGATTGTGATTGTGTGATTGTGATTGTGTGATTGTGATTGTGTGATTGTGATTGTGTGATTGTGATTGTGTGATTGTGATTGTGTGAATGTGATTGTGTGATTGTGATTGTGTGATTGTGATTGTGTGATTGTGATTGTGTGATTGTGATTGTGTGATTGTGATTGTGTGATTGTGATTGTGTGATTGTGATTGTGTGATTGTGATTGTGTGATTGTGATTGTGTGATTGTGATTGTGTGATTGTGATTGTGTTATTGTGATTGTGTGATTGTGATTGTTGTGTTTGTGATTGTGTGATTGTGATTGTGTGATTGTGATTGTGTGATTGTGATTGTGTGATTGTGATTGTGTGATTGTGATTGTGTGATTGTGATTGTGTGATTGTGATTGTGTGATTGTGATTGTGTGATTCTGATTGTGTGATTGTGATTGTGTGATTGTGATTGTGTGATTGTGATTGTGTGATTGTGATTGTGTGATTGTGATTGTGTGATTGTGATTGTGTGATTGTGATTGTGTGATTGTGATTGTGTGATTGTGATTGTGTGATTGTGATTGTGTGATTGTGATTGTGTGATTGTGATTGTGTGATTGTGATTGTGTGATTGTGATTGTGTGATTGTGATTGTGTGATTGTGATTGTGTGATTGTGATTGTGTGATTGTGATTGTGTGATTGTGATTGTGTGATTGTGATTGTGTGATTGTGATTGTGTGATTGTGATTGTGTGATTGTGATTGTGTGATTGTGATTGTGTGATTGTGATTGTGTGATTGTGATGGCGTGATCGTGGGTTTGTGACTGTGTTATTGTGTGATTGTGATTGTGTGATTGTGGTTGTGTGACTGTGATTGAGTGGTTCTGATTGTGGGATTGTGATTGTGTGATTCTGTGATTGTGTGATCGTGACTATGTGGTCGTGATTGTGTGATCGTGATTGTGGGATTGTGACTGTGTGATTGTGTGATTGTGGTTGTGTGATTGTGATTGTGTGACTGTGATTGTGTGATTGTGATTGTGGGATTGCGATTGTGTGATCGTGATTGTGTGATCGTGATTGTGTGACTGTGATTGTGTGATTGTGATTGTGTGATTGTGATTGTGTGATTGTTATTGTGTGATTGTGATTGTGTGATTGTGATTGTGTGATTGTGATTGTGTGATTGTGATTGTGTGATTGTGATTGTGTGATTGTGATTGTGTGATTGTGATTGTGTGATTGTGATTGTGTGATTGTGATTGTGTGATTGTGATTGTGTGATTGTGATTGTGTGATTGTGATTGTGTGATTGTGATTGTGTGATTGTGATTGTGTGATTGTGATTGTGTGATTGTGATTGTGTGATTGTGATTGTGTGATTGTGATTGTGTGATTGTGATTGTGTGATTGTGATTGTGTGATTGTGATTGTGTGATTGTGATTGTGTGATTGTGATTGTGTGATTGTGATTGTGTGATTGTGATTGTGTGATTGTGATTGTGTGATTGTGATTGTGTGATTGTGATTGTGTGATTGTGATTGTGTGATTGTGATTGTGTGATTGTGATTGTGTGATTGTGATTGTGTGATTGTGATTGTGTGATTGTGATTGTGTGATTGTGATTGTGTGATTGTGATTGTGTGATTGTGATTGTGTGATTGTGATTGTGTGATTGTGATTGTGTGATTGTGATTGTGTGATTGTGATTGTGTGATTGTGATTGTGTGATTGTGATTGTGTGATTGTGATTGTGTGATTGTGATTGTGTGATTGTGATTGTGTGATTGTGATTGTGTGATTGTGATTGTGTGATTGTGATTGTGTGATTGTGATTGTGTGATTGTGATTGTGTGATTGTGATTGTGTGATTGTGATTGTGTGATTGTGATTGTGTGATTGTGATTGTGTGATTGTGATTGTGTGATTGTGATTGTGTGATTGTGATTGTGTGATTGTGATTGTGTGATTGTGCTTGTGATTGTGTGATTGTGATTGTGTGAATGTGATTGTGTGATTGTGATTGTGTGATTGTGATTGTGATTGTGATTGTGATTGTGATTGTGATTGTGATTGTGATTGTGATCGTGATTGTGTGATCGTGATTGTGTGATCGTGATTTTGTGATCGTGATTGTGTGATCGTGATTGTGTGATCGTGATTGTGCGATCGCGATTGTATGATCGCGATTGTGTGATCGTGACTGTGTGATCGCGATTGTGTGATCGCAATCGTGGGATTGTGACTGTGTGATTGTGTGATTGTGATTGTGATTGTGATTGTGATTGTGTGACTGTGTGATTGTGATTTTGTGATCGTGATTGTGTGATCGTGATTTTGTAATCGTGTTTGTGTGATCGTGATTGTGATTGTTATTGTGTGATTGTGATTGTGTGACGGTGATTGTGTGATTGTGATTGTGTGATTGTGATTGTGTGACTGTGATTGAGTGGTTGTGATTGTGTGATTGTGAGATCGTGACTGTGTGATCGTGATTGTGTGATCGTGATTGTGTGATCGTGACTGTGTGATAGTGATTGTGCGATAGTGATTGTGGGATTGTGACTGTGTGATTGAGCGATTGTGATTGTGTGATTGTGACTGTGTGACTGTGATTTAGTGGTTGTGATTGTGGGATTGTGATTGTGTGATTGTGTGATCGTGACTATGTGGTCGTGATTGTGTGATCGTGATTGTGGGATTGTGACTGTGTGATTGTGTGATTGTGGTTGTGTGATTGTGATTGTGTGACTGTGATTGTGTGATTGTGACTGTGGGATTGTGATTGTGTGATCGTGATTGTGTGATCGTGATTGTGTGACTGTGATTGTGTGATTGTGATTGTGTGATCGTGGTTGTGTGATTGTGATTGTGTGATTGTGATTGTGTGATTGCGATTGTGTGATTGTGATTGTGTGATTATGATTGTGTGATTGTGGTTGTGTGATTGTGATTGTGTGATTGTGGTGTGTGATTGTGATTGTGTCATTGTGACTGTGTGATTGTGATTGTGAGACTGTGATTGTGCGGTCGTAATTGCGTGATCGTGTTTGTGTGATCGCAATTGTGGGATTGTGACTGTGTGATTGTGTGATTGTGATTGTGATTGTAATTGTGTGACTGTGTGATTGTGATTGTGTGACCGTGACTGTGCGATTGTGATTGTGGGATTGTGATTGAGTGATTGTGTGATCGTGATTGTGTGATCGTGATTGTGTGATCGTGATTGGGTGATCGTGATTGTGTGATCGTGATTGTGTGATCGTGATTGTGTGGTCGTAATTGTGTGATCGTGATTATGTGATCGCAATTGTTGGATTGTGACTGTGTGATTGTGTGATTGTGATTGTGTGACTGTGTGATTGTGATTGTGTGATCGTGATTGTGTTATTGTGATTGTGTGATTGTGATTGTGGGATTGTGATTGTGTGATTGTGTGATCGTGATTGTGCGATCGTGATTTTGTGATCGTGATTGTGTGATTGTGATCGTGATTTTGTGACTGTGTTACTGTGATTATGTGATCCAGACTGCGTGATCGTGTTTGTGTGATCGTGATTGTGGATTTGTGACTGTGTGGTTGTGTCATTCTGATTGTGTGATTGTGATTGTGTGACCGTGACTGTGCGATTGTGATTGTGGGATTGTGATTGAGTGATTGTGTGATCGTGATTGTGTGATCGTGATTGTGTGATCGTGATTGTGTGATCGTGATTGTGTGATCGTGATTGTGTGATCGTGATTGTGTGATCGTGATTGTGTGATCGTGATTGTGTGATTGTGATTGTGTGATCGTGATTGTGATTGTGTGATCGTGATTGTGATTGTGTGATTGTGATTGTGTGATTGTGATTGTGTGATTGTGATTGTGTGATTGTGATTGTGTGATTGTGATTGTGTGATTGTGATTGTGTGATTGTGATTGTGTGATTGTGATTGTGTGAATGTGATTGTGTGATTGTGATTGTGATTGTGTGATTGTGATCGTGATTGTGTGATTGTGATTGTGGGATTGTGATTGTGTGATTGTGTGATCGTGATTGTGCGATCGTGATTTTGTGATCGTGATTGTGTGATTGTGATTGTGATTGTGTGACTGTGTTACTGTAATTGTGTGATCCTGACTGCGTGATCGTGTTTGTGTGATCGTGATTGTGGATTTGCGACTGTGTGATTGTGTCATTCTGATTGTGTGATTGTGATTGTGTGATCGTGACTGTGCGATTGTGATTGTGGGATTGTGATTGAGTGACTGTGTGATCGTGATTGTGTGATTGTGATTGTGTGATCGTGATTGTGATTGTGTGATTGTGATTGTGTGATTGTGATTGTGTGATTGTGATTGTGTGATTGTGATTTTGTGATTGTGATTGTGTGATTGTGATTGTGTGATTGCGATTGTGTGAATGTGATTGTGTGATTGTGATTGTGTGATTGTGATTGTGTGATTGTGATTGTGTGATTGTGATTGTGTGATTGTGATTGTGTGATTGTGATTGTGTGATTGTGATTGTGTGATTGTGATTGTGTGATTGTGTCTGTGATTGTGATTGTGTGATTGTGATTGTGTGATTGTGATTGTGTGATTGTGATTGTGTGATTGTGATTGTGTGATTGTGATTGTGTGATTGTGATTGTGTGATTGTGATTGTGTGATTGTGATTGTGTGATTGTGATCGTGTGATTGTGATTGTGTGACTGTGATTGTGTGATTGTGATTGTGTGATTGTGATTGTGTGATTGTGATTGTGTGATTGTGATTGAGTGATTGTGTGATCGTGATTGTGTGATCGTGATTGTGTGATTGTGATTGTGTGATTGTGATTGTGTGATTGTGATTGTGTGATTGTGATTGTGTGATTGTGATTGTGTGATTGTGATTGTGTGATCGTGATTGTGATTGTGTGATTGTGTAATTGTGATTGTGATTGTGATTGTGTGACTGTGTGATTGTGATCGTGTGATCGTGATTGTGTGGTCCTGATTGTGTGATCGTGATTGTGTGATCGTGGTTGTGTGATTGTGTTATTGTGATTGTGTGATTGTGATTGTGTGATTGTGGTTGTGTGATTGTGATTGTGTGATTGTGTTGTGTGATTGTGATTGTGTGATTGTGACTGTGTGATTGTGATTGTGAGACTCTGATTGTGTGGTCGTAATTGCGTGACCGTGTTTGTGTGATCGCAATTGTGGGATTGTGACTGTGTGATTGTGTGATTGTGATTGTGATTGTGATTGTGTGACTGTGTGATTGTGATTGTGTGATCGTGATTGTGTTATTGGGATTGTGTGATTGTGATTGTGTGATCGAGATTGTGTGATCGTGATTGTGTGATCGTGATCGTGATTGTGTGATCGTGATTGTGTGATCGGGATTGTGTGATCGTGTTTGTGTGATCGTGATTGTGATCGTGATTGTGTGATCGTGATTGTGTGATCGTGATTGGGTGATCGTGATTGTGTGATCGTGATTGTGTGATCGTGATTGTGTGATCGTGATTGTGTGGTCGTAATTGTGTGATCGTGATTGGGTGATCGTGATTGTGTAATCGTGATTGTGTGATCGTGATTGTGTGATCGTGATTGTGTGGTCGTAATTGTGTGATCGTGATTATGTGATCGCAATTGTTGGATTGTGACTGTGTGATTGTGTGATTGTGATTGTGTGACTGTGTGATTGTGATTGTGTGATCGTGATTGTGTTATTGTGATTGTGTGATTGTGATTGTGGGATTGTGATTGTGTGATTGTGTGATCGTGATTGTGCGATCGTGATTTTGTGATCGTGATTGTGTGATTGTGATCGTGATTTTGTGACTGTGTTACTGTGATTATGTGATCCAGACTGCGTGATCGTGTTTGTGTGATCGTGATTGTGGATTTGTGACTGTGTGGTTGTGTCATTCTGATTGTGTGATTGTGATTGTGTGACCGTGACTGTGCGATTGTGATTGTGGGATTGTGATTGAGTGATTGTGTGATCGTGATTGTGTGATCGTGATTGTGTGATCGTGATTGTGTGTTCGTGATTGTGTGATCGTGATTGTGTGATCGTGATTGTGTGATCGTGATTGTGTGATCGTGATTGTGTGATTGTGATTGTGTGATCGTGATTGTGATTGTGTGATCGTGATTGTGATTGTGTGATTGTGATTGTGTGATTGTGATTGTGTGATTGTGATTGTGTGATTGTGATTGTGTGATTGTGATTGTGTGATTGTGATTGTGTGATTGTGATTGTGTGAATGTGATTGTGTGATTGTGATTGTGATTGTGTGATTGTGATCGTGATTGTGTGATTGTGATTGTGGGATTGTGATTGTGTGATTGTGTGATCGTGATTGTGCGATCGTGATTTTGTGATCGTGATTGTGTGATTGTGATTGTGATTGTGTGACTGTGTTACTGTAATTGTGTGATCCTGACTGCGTGATCGTGTTTGTGTGATCGTGATTGTGGATTTGCGACTGTGTGATTGTGTCATTCTGATTGTGTGATTGTGATTGTGTGATCGTGACTGTGCGATTGTGATTGTGGGATTGTGATTGAGTGACTGTGTGATCGTGATTGTGTGATTGTGATTGTGTGATCGTGATTGTGATTGTGTGATTGTGATTGTGTGATTGTGATTGTGTGATTGTGATTGTGTGATTGTGATTGTGTGATTGTGATTGTGTGATTGTGATTTTGTGATTGTGATTGTGTGATTGTGATTGTGTGATTGCGATTGTGTGAATGTGATTGTGTGATTGTGATTGTGTGATTGTGATTGTGTGATTGTGATTGTGTGATTGTGATTGTGTGATTGTGATTGTGTGATTGTGATTGTGTGATTGTGATTGTGTGATTGTGTCTGTGATTGTGATTGTGTGATTGTGATTGTGTGATTGTGATTGTGTGATTGTGATTGTGTGATTGTGATTGTGTGATTGTGATTGTGTGATTGTGATTGTGTGATTGTGATTGTGTGATTGTGATTGTGTGATTGTGATTGTGTGATTGTGATTGTGTGATTGTGATTGTGTGATTGTGATTGTGTGATTGTGATTGTGTGATTGTGATTGTGTGATTGTGATTGTGTGATTGTGATTGTGTGATTGTGATTGAGTGATTGTGTGATCGTGATTGTGTGATCGTGATTGTGTGATTGTGATTGTGTGATTGTGATTGTGTGATTGTGATTGTGTGATTGTGATTGTGTGATTGTGATTGTGTGATTGTGATTGTGTGATCGTGATTGTGATTGTGTGATTGTGTAATTGTGATTGTGATTGTGATTGTGTGACTGTGTGATTGTGATCGTGTGATCGTGATTGTGTGGTCCTGATTGTGTGATCGTGATTGTGTGATCGTGGTTGTGTGATTGTGTTATTGTGATTGTGTGATTGTGATTGTGTGATTGTGGTTGTGTGATTGTGATTGTGTGATTGTGTTGTGTGATTGTGATTGTGTGATTGTGACTGTGTGATTGTGATTGTGAGACTCTGATTGTGTGGTCGTAATTGCGTGACCGTGTTTGTGTGATCGCAATTGTGGGATTGTGACTGTGTGATTGTGTGATTGTGATTGTGATTGTGATTGTGTGACTGTGTGATTGTGATTGTGTGATCGTGATTGTGTTATTGGGATTGTGTGATTGTGATTGTGTGATCGAGATTGTGTGATCGTGATTGTGTGATCGTGATCGTGATTGTGTGATCGTGATTGTGTGATCGGGATTGTGTGATCGTGTTTGTGTGATCGTGATTGTGATCGTGATTGTGTGATCGTGATTGTGTGATCGTGATTGGGTGATCGTGATTGTGTGATCGTGATTGTGTGATCGTGATTGTGTGATCGTGATTGTGTGGTCGTAATTGTGTGATCGTGATTGGGTGATCGTGATTGTGTGATCGTGATTGTGTGATCGTGATTGTGTGATCGTGATTGTGTGGTCGTAATTGTGTGATCGTGATTATGTGATCGCAATTGTTGGATTGTGACTGTGTGATTGTGTGATTGTGATTGTGTGACTGTGTGATTGTGATTGTGTGATTGTGATTGTGTGATTGTGATTGTGTGCTTGTGATTGTGTGATTGTGATTGTGTGATTGTGATTGTGTGATTGTGATTGTGTGATTGTGATTGTGTGATTGTGATTGTGTGATTGTGATTGTGTGATTGTGATTGTGTGATTGTGATTGTGTTATTGTGATTGTGTGATTGTGATTGTGTGATTGTGATTGTGTGTTTGTGATTGTGTGATTGTGATTGTGTGATTGTGATTGTGATTGTGTGATTGTGATTGTGTGATTGTGATTGTGTGATTGTGATTGTGTGATCGTGATTGTGTGACTGTGATTGTGTGATTGTGATTGTGTGATTGTGATTGTGTGATTGTGATTGTGTGATTGTGATTGTGTGATTGTGATTGTGTGATTGTGATTGTGTGATTGTGATTGTGTGATTGTGATTGTGTGATTGTGATTGTGTGATTGTGATTGTGTGATTGTGATTGTGTGATTGTAATTGTGTGATTGTGATTGTGTGATTGTGATTGTGTGATTGTGATTGTGTGATTGTGATTGTGTGATTGTGATTGTGTGATTGTGATTGTGTGATTGTGATTGTGTGATTGTGATTGTGTGATTGTGATTGTGTGATTGTGATTGTGTGATTGTGATTGTGTGATTGTGATTGTGTGATTGTGATTGTGTGATTGTGATTGTGTGATTGTGATTGTGTGATTGTGATTGTGTGATTGTGATTGTGTGATTGTGATTGTGTGATTGTGATTGTGTGATTGTGATTGTGTGATTGTGATTGTGTGATTGTGATTGTGTGATTGTGATTGTGTGATTGTGATTGTGTGATTGTGATTGTGTGATTGTGATTGTGTGATTGTGATTGTGTGATTGTGATTGTGTGATTGTGATTGTGTGATTGTGATTGTGTGATTGTGATTGTGTGATTGTGATTGTGTGATTGTGATTGTGTGATTGTGCTTGTGATTGTGTGATTGTGATTGTGTGAATGTGATTGTGTGATTGTGATTGTGTGATTGTGATTGTGATTGTGATTGTGATTGTGATTGTGATTGTGATCGTGATTGTGTGATCGTGATTGTGTGATCGTGATTTTGTGATCGTGATTGTGTGATCGTGATTGAGTGATCGTGATTGTGTGATAGGGATTGTGTGATTGTGATTGTGTGATCGTGATTGTGTGATCGTGATTGTGCGATCGCGATTGTGTGATCGCGATTGTGTGATCGTGACTGTGTGATCGTGATTGTGTGATCGCAATCGTGGGATTGTGACTGTGTGATTGTGTGATTGTGATTGTGATTGTGATTGTGATTGTGTGACTGTGTGATTGTGATTTTGTGATCGTGATTGTGTGATCGTGATTTTGTAATCGTGTTTGTGTGATCGTGATTGTGATTGTGATTGTGTGATTGTGATTGTGTGACGGTGATTGTGTGATTGTGATTGTGTGATCGTGACTGTGTGATAGTGATTGTGCGATAGTGATTGTGGGATTGTGACTGTGTGATTGAGCGATTGTGATTGTGTGATTGTGACTGTGTGACTGTGATTTAGTGGTTGTGATTGTGGGTTTGTGATTGTGTGATTGTGTGATCGTGACTATGTGGTCGTGATTGTGTGATCGTGATTGTGGGATTGTGACTGTGTGATTGTGTGATTGTGGTTGTGTGATTGTGACTGTGTGACTGTGATTGTGTGATTGTGACTGTGGGATTGTGATTGTGTGATTGTGATTGTGTGATCGTGATTGTGTGACTGTGATTGTGTGATTGTGATTGTGTGATCGTGGTTGTGTGATTGTGATTGTGTGATTGTGATTGTGTGATTGTGATTGTGTGATTGTGATTGTGTGATTGTGATTGTGTGATTGTGGTTGTGTGATTGTGATTGTGTGATTGTGGTGTGTGATTGTGATTGTGTCATTGTGACTGTGTGATTGTGATTGTGAGACTGTGATTGTGCGGTCGTAATCGCGTGATCGTGTTTGTGTGATCGCAATTGTGGGATTGTGACTGTGCGATTGTGATTGTGATTGTGTGACTGTGTTACTGTAATTGTGTGATCCTGACTGCGTGATCGTGTTTGTGTGATCGTGATTGTGGATTTGCGACTGTGTGATTGTGTCATTCTGATTGTGTGATTGTGATTGTGTGATCGTGACTGTGCGATTGTGATTGTGGGATTGTGATTGAGTGACTGTGTGATCGTGATTGTGTGATTGTGATTGTGTGATCGTGATTGTGATTGTGTGATTGTGATTGTGTGATTGTGATTGTGTGATTGTGATTGTGTGATTGTGATTTTGTGATTGTGATTGTGTGATTGTGATTGTGTGATTGCGATTGTGTGAATGTGATTGTGTGATTGTGATTGTGTGATTGTGATTGTGTGATCGTGATTGTATGATCGTGATTTTGTGATAGTGATTGTGTGATCGTGATTGTGTGATCGTGATTGTGTGATCGTGATTGTGTGATCGTGATTGTGTGGTCGAAATTGTGTGATCGTGATTATGTGATCGCAATTGTTGGATTGTGACTGTGTGATTGTGTGATTGTGATTGTGTGACTGTGTGATTGTGATTATGTGATCGTGATTGTGTTATTGTGATTGTGGGATTGTGATTGTGGGATTGTGATTGTGTGATTGTGTGATTGTGCGATTGTGATTGTGCGATTGTGATTGTGGGATTGTGATTGAGTGATTGTGTGATCGTGATTGTGTGATCGTGATTGTGTGATCGTGATTGTGTGATCGTGATTGTGTGATCGTGATTGTGTGATCGTGATTGTGTGATCGTGATTGTGTGATCGTGATTGTGTGATCGTGATTGTGTGATCGTGATTGTGTGATCGTGATTGTGTGATCGTGATTGTGTGATCGTGATTGTGTGATCGTGATTGTGTGATCGTGATTGTGTGATCGTGATTGTGTGATCGTGACTGTGTGATCGTGACTGTGTGATCGTGACTGTGTGATCGTGACTGTGTGATCGTGACTGTGTGATCGTGACTGTGTGATCGTGACTGTGTGATCGTGACTGTGTGATCGTGACTGTGTGATCGTGATTGTGTGATCGTGATTGTGTGATCGTGATTGTGTGATCGTGATTGTGTGATCGTGATTGTGTGATCGTGATTGTGTGATCGTGATTGTGTGATCGTGATTGTGTGATTGTGATTGTGTGATTGTGATTGTGTGATTGTGATTGTGTGATTGTGATTGTGTGATTGTGATTGTGTGAGAGTGATTGTGTGAGAGTGATTGTGTGATTGTGATTGTGTGATTGTGATTGTGTGATTGTGATTGTGTGATTGTGATTGTGTGATTGTGATTGTGTGATTGTGATTGTGTGATTGTGATTGTGTGATTGTGATTGTGTGATTGTGATTGTGTGATTGTGATTGTGTGATTGTGATTGTGTGATTGTGATTGTGTGATTGTGATTGTGTGATTGTGATTGTGTGATTGTGATTGTGTGATTGTGATTGTGTGATTGTGATTGTGTGATTGTGATTGTGTGATTGTGATTGTGTGATTGTGATTGTGTGATTGTGATTGTGTGATTGTGATTGTGTGATTGTGATTGTGTGATTGTGATTGTGTGATTGTGATTGTGTGATTGTGATTGTGTGATTGTGATTGTGTGATTGTGATTGTGTGATTGTGATTGTGTGATTGTGATTGTGTGATTGTGATTGTGTGATTGTGATTGTGTGATTGTGATTGTGTGATTGTGATTGTGTGATTGTGATTGTGTGATTGTGATTGTGTGATTGTGATTGTGTGATTGTGATTGTGTGATTGTGATTGTGTGATTGTGATTGTGTGATTGTGATTGTGTGATTGTGATTGTGTGATTGTGATTGTGTGATTGTGATTGTGTGATTGTGATTGTGTGATTGTGATTGTGTGATTGTGATTGTGTGATTGTGATTGTGTGATTGTGATTGTGTGATTGTGATTGTGTGATTGTGATTGTGTGATTGTGATTGTGTGATTGTGATTGTGTGATTGTGATTGTGTGATTGTGATTGTGTGATTGTGATTGTGTGATTGTGATTGTGTGATTGTGATTGTGTGATTGTGATTGTGTGATTGTGATTGTGATTGTGTGATTGTGATTGTGTGATTGTGATTGTGTGATTGTGATTGTGTGATTGTGATTGTGTGATTGTGATTGTGTGATTGTGATTGTGTGATTGTGATTGTGTGATTGTGATTGTGTGATTGTGATTGTGTGATTGTGATTGTGTGATTGTGATTGTGTGATTGTGATTGTGTGATTGTGATTGTGTGATTGTGATTGTGTGATTGTGATTGTGTGATTGTGATTGTGTGATTGTGCTTGTGATTGTGCGATTGTGATTGTGTGAATGTGATTGTGTGATTGTGATTGTGTGATTGTGATTGTGATTGTGATTGTGATTGTGATTGTGATTGTGATTGTGATTGTGATCGTGATTGTGTGATCGTGATTGTGTGATCGTGATTTTGTGATCGTGATTGTGTGATCGTGATTGAGTGATCGTGATTGTGTGATAGGGATTGTGTGATTGTGATTGTGTGATCGTGATTGTGTGATCGTGATTGTGCGATCGCGATTGTATGATCGCGATTGTGTGATCGTGACTGTGTGATCGCGATTGTGTGATCGCAATCGTGGGATTGTGACTGTGTGATTGTGTGATTGTGATTGTGATTGTGATTGTGATTGTGTGACTGTGTGATTGTGATTTTGTGATCGTGATTGTGTGATCGTGATTTTGTAATCGTGTTTGTGTGATCGTGATTGTGATTGTTATTGTGTGATTGTGATTGTGTGACGGTGATTGTGTGATTGTGATTGTGTGATTGTGATTGTGTGACTGTGATTGAGTGGTTGTGATTGTGTGATTGTGAGATCGTGATTGTGTGATCGTGATTGTGTGATCGTGATTGTGTGATCGTGATTGTGTGATCGTGACTGTGTGATAGTGATTGTGCGATAGTGATTGTGGGATTGTGACTGTGTGATTGAGCGATTGTGATTGTGTGATTGTGACTGTGTGACTGTGATTTAGTGGTTGTGATTGTGGGATTGTGATTGTGTGATTGTGTGATCGTGACTATGTGGTCGTGATTGTGTGATCGTGATTGTGGGATTGTGACTGTGTGATTGTGTGATTGTGGTTGTGTGATTGTGATTGTGTGACTGTGATTGTGTGATTGTGACTGTGGGATTGTGATTGTGTGATCGTGATTGTGTGATCGTGATTGTGTGACTGTGATTGTGTGATTGTGATTGTGTGATCGTGGTTGTGTGATTGTGATTGTGTGATTGTGATTGTGTGATTGTGATTGTGTGATTGTGATTGTGTGATTGTGATTGTGTGATTGTGATTGTGTGATTGTGATTGTGTGATTGTGATTGTGTGATTGTGATTGTGTGATTGTGATTGTGTGATTGTGATTGTGTGATTGTGATTGTGTGATTGTGATTGTGTGATTGTGATTGTGTGATTGTGATTGTGTGATTGTGATTGTGTGATTGTGATTGTGTGATTGTGATTGTGTGATTGTGATTGTGTGATTGTGATTGTGTGATTGTGATTGGGTGATTGTGATTGGGTGATTGTGATTGTGTGATTGTGATTGTGTGATTGTGATTGTGTGATTGTGATTGTGTGATTGTGATTGTGTGATTGTGATTGTGTGATTGTGATTGTGTGATTGTGATTGTGTGATTGTGATTGTGTGATTGTGATTGTGTGATTGTGATTGTGTGATTGTGATTGTGTGATTGTGATTGTGTGATTGTGATTGTGTGATTGTGATTGTGTGATTGTGATTGTGTGATTGTGATTGTGTGATTGTGATTGTGTGATTGTGATTGTGTGATTGTGATTGTGTGATTGTGCTTGTGATTGTGTGATTGTGATTGTGTGAATGTGATTGTGTGATTGTGATTGTGTGATTGTGATTGTGATTGTGACTGTGATTGTGACTGTGATTGTGATCGTGATTGTGTGATCGTGATTGTGTGATCGTGATTTTGTGATCGTGATTGTGTGATCGTGATTGAGTGATCGTGATTGTGTGATAGGGATTGTGTGATTGTGATTGTGTGATCGTGATTGTGTGATCGTGATTGTGCGATCGCGATTGTGTGATCGCGATTGTGTGATCGTGACTGTGTGATCGTGATTGTGTGATCGCAATCGTGGGATTGTGACTGTGTGATTGTGTGATTGTGATTGTGATTGTGATTGTGATTGTGTGACTGTGTGATTGTGATTTTGTGATCGTGATTGTGTGATCGTGATTTTGTAATCGTGTTTGTGTGATCGTGATTGTGATTGTGATTGTGTGATTGTGATTGTGTGACGGTGATTGTGTGATTGTGATTGTGTGATCGTGACTGTGTGATAGTGATTGTGCGATAGTGATTGTGGGATTGTGACTGTGTGATTGAGCGATTGTGATTGTGTGATTGTGACTGTGTGACTGTGATTTAGTGGTTGTGATTGTGGGATTGTGATTGTGTGATTGTGTGATCGTGACTATGTGGTCGTGATTGTGTGATCGTGATTGTGGGATTGTGACTGTGTGATTGTGTGATTGTGGTTGTGTGATTGTGATTGTGTGACTGTGATTGTGTGATTGTGACTGTGGGATTGTGATTGTGTGATCGTGATTGTGTGATCGTGATTGTGTGACTGTGATTGTGTGATTGTGATTGTGTGATCGTGGTTGTGTGATTGTGATTGTGTGATTGTGATTGTGTGATTGTGATTGTGTGATTGTGATTGTGTGATTGTGATTGTGTGATTGTGGTTGTGTGATTGTGATTGTGTGATTGTGGTGTGTGATTGTGATTGTGTCATTGTGACTGTGTGATTGTGATTGTGAGACTGTGATTGTGCGGTCGTAATCGCGTGATCGTGTTTGTGTGATCGCAATTGTGGGATTGTGACTGTGTGATTGTGTGATTGTGATTGTGATTGTGATTGTGTGACTGTGTTACTGTAATTGTGTGATCCTGACTGCGTGATCGTGTTTGTGTGATCGTGATTGTGGATTTGCGACTGTGTGATTGTGTCATTCTGATTGTGTGATTGTGATTGTGTGATCGTGACTGTGCGATTGTGATTGTGGGATTGTGATTGAGTGACTGTGTGATCGTGATTGTGTGATTGTGATTGTGTGATCGTGATTGTGATTGTGTGATTGTGATTGTGTGATTGTGATTGTGTGATTGTGATTGTGTGATTGTGATTTTGTGATTGTGATTGTGTGATTGTGATTGTGTGATTGCGATTGTGTGAATGTGATTGTGTGATTGTGATTGTGTGATTGTGATTGTGTGATTGTGATTGTGTGATTGTGATTGTGTGATTGTGATTGTGTGATTGTGATTGTGTGATTGTGATTGTGTGATTGTGATTGTGTGATTGTGTCTGTGATTGTGATTGTGTGATTGTGATTGTGTGATTGTGATTGTGTGATTGTGATTGTGTGATTGTGATTGTGTGATTGTGATTGTGTGATTGTGATTGTGTGATTGTGATTGTGTGATTGTGATTGTGTGATTGGGATTGTGTGATTGTGATTGTGTGATTGTGATTGTGATTGTGTGATTGTGATTGTGTGACTGTTATTGTGTGATTGTGATTGTGTGATTGTGATTGTGTGATTGTGATTGTGTGATTGTGATTGTGTGATTGTGATTGTGTGATCGTGATTGTGTGATTGTGATTGTGTGATTGTGATTGTGTGATTGTGATTGTGTGATTGTGATTGTGTGATTGCGATTGTGTGATTGTGATTGTGTGATCGTGATTGTGATTGTGTGATTGTGTAATTGTGATTGTGATTGTGATTGTGTGACTGTGTGATTGTGATCGTGTGATCGTGATTGTGTGGTCCTGATTGTGTGATCGTGATTGTGTGATCGTGGTTGTGTGATTGTGTTATTGTGATTGTGTGATTGTGATTGTGTGATTGTGGTTGTGTGATTGTGATTGTGTGATTGTGTTGTGTGATTGTGATTGTGTGATTGTGACTGTGTGATTGTGATTGTGAGACTGTGATTGTGTGGTCGTAATTGCGTGACCGTGTTTGTGTGATCGCAATTGTGGGATTGTGACTGTGTGATTGTGTGATTGTGATTGTGATTGTGATTGTGATTGTGATTGTGTGACTGTGTGATTGTGATTGTGTGATCGTGATTGTGTTATTGGGATTGTGTGATTGTGATTGTGTGATCGTGATTGTGTGATCGTGATTGCGTGATCGTGATTGTGATTGTGTGATCGTGATTGTGTGATCGGGATTGTGTGATCGTGTTTGTGTGATCGTGATTGTGATCGTGATTGTGTGATCGTGATTGTGTGATCGTGATTGGGTGATCGTGATTGTGTGATCGTGATTGTGTGATCGTGATTGTGTGATCGTGATTGTGTGGTCGTAATTGTGTGATCGTGATTGGGTGATCGTGATTGTGTGATCGTGATTGTGTGATCGTGATTGTGTGATCGTGATTGTGTGGTCGTAATTGTGTGATCGTGATTATGTGATCGCAATTGTTGGATTGTGACTGTGTGATTGTGTGATTGTGATTGTGTGACTGTGTGATTGTGATTGTGTGATTGTGATTGTGTGATTGTGATTGTGTGCTTGTGATTGTGTGATTGTGATTGTGTGATTGTGATTGTGTGATTGTGATTGTGTGATTGTGATTGTGTGATTGTGATTGTGTGATTGTGATTGTGTGATTGTGATTGTGTTATTGTGATTGTGTGATTGTGATTGTGTGATTGTCATTGTGTGTTTGTGATTGTGTGATTGTGATTGTGTGATTGTGATTGTGTGATTGTGATTGTGTGATTGTGATTGTGTGATTGTGATTGTGTGATTGTGATTGTGTGATTGTGATTGTGTGATTGTGATTGTGTGATTGTGATTGTGTGATTGTGATTGTGTGATTGTGATTGTGATTGTGTGATCGTGATTGTGATTGTGTGATTGTGATTGTGTGATTGTGATTGTGTGATTGTGATTGTGTGATTGTGATTGTGTGATTGTGATTGTGTGATTGTGATTGTGTGATTGTGATTGTGTGATTGTGATTGTGTGATTGTGATTGTGTGATTGTGATTGTGTGATTGTGATTGTGTGATTGTGATTGTGTGATTGTGATTGTGTGATTGTGATTGTGTGATTGTGATTGTGTGATTGTGATTGTGTGATTGTGATTGTGTGATTGTGATTGTGTGATTGTGATTGTGTGATTGTGATTGTGTGATTGTGATTGTGTGATTGTGATTGTGTGATTATGATTGTGTGATTGTGATTGTGTGATTGTGATTGTGTGATTGTGATTGTGTGATTGTGATTGTGTGATTGTGATTGTGTGATTGTGATTGTGTGATTGTGATGGCGTGATCGTGGGTTTGTGACTGTGTTATTGTGTGATTGTGATTGTGTGATTGTGGTTGTGTGACTGTGATTGTGTGACGGTGATTGTGGGATTGTGATTGTGTGATTGTGAGATCGGGATTGTGTGATCGTGATTGTGTGATCGTGATTGTGTGATCGTGATTGTGGGATTGTGACTGTGTGATGAAGCGATTGTGATTGTGTGATTGTGATTGTGTGACTGTGATTGAGTGGTTCTGATTGTGGGATTGTGATTGTGTGATTGTGTGATTGTGTGATTGTGTGATCGTGACTATGTGGTCGTGATTGTGTGATCGTGATTGTGGGATTGTGACTGTGTGATTGTGTGATTGTGGTTGTGTGATTGTGATTGCGTGACTGCGATTGTGTGATTGTGATTGTGGGATTGTGATTGTGTGATCGTGATTGTGTGATCGTGATTGTGTGACTGTGATTGTGTGATTGTGATTGTGTGATTGTGATTGTGTGATTGTGATTGTGTGATTGTGATTGTGTGATTGTGATTGTGTGATTGTGATTGTGTGATTGTGATTGTGTGATTGTGATTGTGTGATTGTGATTGTGTGATTGTGATTGTGTGATTGTGATTGTGTGATTGTGATTGTGTGATTGTGATTGTGTGATTGTGATTGTGTGATTGTGATTGTGTGATTGTGATTGTGTGATTGTGATTGTGTGATTGTGATTGTGTGATTGTGATTGTGTGATTGTGATTGTGTGATTGTGATTGTGTGATTGTGATTGTGTGATTGTGATTGTGTGATTGTGATTGTGTGATTGTGATTGTGTGAATGTGATTGTGTGATTGTGATTGTGTGATTGTGATTGTGTGATTGTGATTGTGTGATTGTGATTGTGTGATTGTGATTGTGTGATTGTGATTGTGTGATTGTGCTTGTGATTGTGTGATTGTGATTGTGTGAATGTGATTGTGTGATTGTGATTGTGTGATTGTGATTGTGATTGTGATTGTGATTGTGATTGTGACCGTGATTGTGTGATCGTGATTGTGTGATCGTGATTTTGTGATCGTGATTGTGTGATCGTGATTGAGTGATCGTGATTGTGTGATAGGGATTGTGTGATGGTGATTGTGTGATCGTGATTGTGTGATCGTGATTGTGCGATCGCGATTGTGTGATCGCGATTGTGTGATCGTGACTGTGTGATCGTGATTGTGTGATCGCAATCGTGGGATTGTGACTGTGTGATTGTGTGATTGTGATTGTGATTGTGATTGTGATTGTGTGACTGTGTGATTGTGATTTTGTGATCGTGATTGTGTGATCGTGATTTTGTAATCGTGTTTGTGTGATCGTGATTGTGATTGTGATTGTGTGATTGTGATTGTGTGACGGTGATTGTGTGATTGTGATTGTGTGATCGTGACTGTGTGATAGTGATTGTGCGATAGTGATTGTGGGATTGTGACTGTGTGATTGAGCGATTGTGATTGTGTGATGGTGACTGTGTGACTGTGATTTAGTGGTTGTGATTGTGGGATTGTGATTGTGTGATTGTGTGATCGTGACTATGTGGTCGTGATTGTGTGATCGTGATTGTGGGATTGTGACTGTGTGATTGTGTGATTGTGGTTGTGTGATTGTGATTGTGTGACTGTGATTGTGTGATTGTGACTGTGGGATTGTGATTGTGTGATCGTGATTGTGTGATCGTGATTGTGTGACTGTGATTGTGTGATTGTGATTGTGTGATCGTGGTTGTGTGATTGTGATTGTGTGATTGTGATTGTGTGATTGTGATTGTGTGATTGTGATTGTGTGATTGTGTGATTGTGATTGTGTGATTGTGGTTGTGTGATTGTGATTGTGTGATTGTGGTGTGTGATTGTGATTGTGTCATTGTGACTGTGTGATTGTGATTGTGAGACTGTGATTGTGCGGTCGTAATCGCGTGATCGTGTTTGTGTGATCGCAATTGTGGGATTGTGACTGTGTGATTGTGTGATTGTGATTGTGATTGTGATTGTGTGACTGTGTGATTGTGATTGTGTGACCGTGACTGTGTGATTGTGATTGTGGGATTGTGTGATTGTGATTGTGTGATTGTGATTGTGTGATTGTGATTGTGTGATTGTGATTGTGTGATTGTGATTGTGTGATTGTGATTGTGTGATTGTGATTGTGTGATTGTGATTGTGTGATTGTGATTGTGTGATCGTGATTGTGTGATCGTGATTGTGTGATCGTGATTGTGTGATCGTGATTGTGCGATCGTGATTGTGCGATCGTGATTGTGCGATCGTGATTGTGCGATCGTGATTGTGCGATCGTGATTGTGCGATCGTGATTGTGCGATCGTGATTGTGCGATCGTGATTGTGCGATCGTGGTTGTGCGATCGTGGTTGTGCGATCGTGATTGTGCGATCGTGATTGTGCGATCGTGATTGTGCGATCGTGATTGTGCGATCGTGATTGTGCGATCGTGATTGTGCGATCGTGATTGTGCGATCGTGATTGTGCGATCGTGATTGTGCGATCGTGGTTGTGCGATCGTGATTGTGCGATCGTGGTTGTGCGATCGTGATTGTGCGATCGTGATTGTGCGATCGTGATTGTGCGATCGTGATTGTGCGATCGTGATTGTGCGATCGTGATTGTGCGATCGTGATTGTGCGATCGTGATTGTGCGATCGTGATTGTGCGATCGTGATTGTGCGATCGTGATTGTGCGATCGTGATCGTGCGATCGTGATCGTGCGATCGTGATCGTGCGATCGTGATCGTGCGATCGTGATCGTGCGATCGTGATCGTGCGATCGTGATCGTGCGATCGTGATCGTGCGATCGTGATCGTGCGATCGTGATCGTGCGATCGTGATCGTGCGATCGTGATCGTGCGATCGTGATTGTGCGATCGTGATTGTGCGATCGTGATTGTGCGATCGTGATTGTGCGATCGTGATTGTGCGATCGTGATTGCGCGATCGTGATTGTGTGATTGTGATTCTGTGACTGTGATTGTGTGGTAGTGACTGTGTGATCGTGATTGTGGAATTGTGACTGTGTGATCGTGATTGTGATTGTGTGATTGTGATTGTGTGATTGTGATTGTGTGATTGTGATTGTGTTATTGTGATTGCGTGATTGTGATTGTGTGATTGTGATTGCGTGATCGTGGGTGTGTGACTGTGTTATTGTGTGATTGTAATTGTGTGATTGTGGTTGTGTGACTGTGATTGTGTGGCTGTGATTGTGGGATTGTGATTGTGTGATTGTGAGATCGGGGTTGTGTGATCGTGATTGTGTGATAGTGATTGTATGATCGTGATTGTGGGATTGTGACTGTGTGATTGAGCGATTGTGATTGTGTGATTGTGATTGTGTGACTGTGATTGAGTGGTTCTGATTGTGGGATTGTGATTGTGTGATTGTGTGATTGTGTGATCGTGACTATGTGGTCGTGATTGTGTGATCGTGATTGTGGGATTGTGACTGTGTGATTGTGTGATTGTGGTTGTGCGATCGTGATTGTGCGATCGTGATTGTGCGATCGTGATTGTGCGATCGTGATTGTGCGATCGTGATTGTGCGATCGTGATTGTGCGATCGTGATTGTGCGATCGTGATTGTGCGATCGTGATTGTGCGATCGTGATTGTGCGATCGTGATTGTGCGATCGTGATTGTGCGATCGTGATTGTGCGATCGTGATTGTGCGATCGTGATTGTGCGATCGTGATTGTGCGATCGTGATTGTGCGATCGTGATTGTGCGATCGTGATTGTGCGATCGTGATTGTGCGATCGTGATTGTGCGATCGTGATTGTGCGATCGTGATTGTGCGATCGTGATTGTGCGATCGTGATTGTGCGATCGTGATTGTGCGATCGTGATTGTGCGATCGTGATTGTGCGATCGTGATTGTGCGATCGTGATTGTGCGATCGTGATTGTGCGATCGTGATTGTGCGATCGTGATTGTGCGATCGTGATTGTGCGATCGTGATTGTGCGATCGTGATTGCGCGATCGTGATTGTGTGATTGTGATTGTGTGACTGTGATTGTGTGGTAGTGACTGTGTGATCGTGATTGTGGGATTGTGACTGTGTGATCGTGATTGTGATTGTGTGATTGTGTAATTGTGATTGTGATTGTGATTGTGTGACTGTGTGATTGTGATTGTGTGATCGTGATTGTGTGGTCCTGATTGTGTGATCGTGATTGTGTGATCGTGGTTGTGTGATTGTGTTATTGTGATTGTGTGATTGTGATTGTGTGATTGTGATTGTGTTATTGTGATTGCGTGATTGTGATTGTGTGATTGTGATTGCGTGATCGTGCGTGTGTGACTGTGTTATTGTGTGATTGTGATTGTGTGATAGTGGTTGTGTGACTGTGATTGTGTGGCTGTGATTGTGGGATTGTGATTGTGTGATTGTGAGATCGGGGTTGTGTGATCGTGATTGTGTGATCGTGATTGTATGATCGTGATTGTGGGATTGTGACTGTGTGATTGAGCGATTGTGATTGTGTGATTGTGATTGTGTGACTGTGATTGAGTGGTTCTGATTGTGGGATTGTGATTGTGTGATTGTGTGATTGTGTGATCGTGACTATGTGGTCGTGATTGTGTGATCGTGATTGTGGGATTGTGACTGTGTGATTGTGTGATTGCGGTTGTGTGATTGTGATTGTGTGACTGTGATTGTGTGATTGTGATTGTGGGATTGTGATTGTGTGATCGTGATTGTGTGATCGTGATTGTGTGAATGTGATTGTGTGATTGTGATTGTGTGATTGTGATTGTGTGATTGTGATTGTGTGATTGTGATTGTGTGATTGTGATTGTGTGATTGTGATTGTGTGATTGTGATTGTGTGATTGTGATTGTGTGATTGTGATTGTGTGATTGTGATTGTGTGATTGTGATTGTGTGATTGTGATTGTGTGATTGTGATTGTGTGATTGTGATTGTGTGATTGTGATTGTGTGATTGTGATTGTGTGATTGTGATTGTGTGATTGTGATTGTGTGATTGTGATTGTGTGATTGTGATTGTGTGATTGTGATTGTGTGATTGTGATTGTGTGATTGTGATTGTGTGATTGTGCTTGTGATTGTGTGATTGTGATTGTGTGAATGTGATTGTGTGATTGTGATTGTGTGATTGTGATTGTGATTGTGATTGTGATTGTGATTGTGATCGTGATTGTGTGATTGTGATTGTGTGATCGTGATTTTGTGATCGTGATTGTGTGATCGTGATTGAGTGATCGTGATTGTGTGATAGGGATTGTGTGATTGTGATTGTGTGATCGTGATTGTGTGATCGTGATTGTGCGATCGCGATTGTGTGATCGCGATTGTGTGATCGTGACTGTGTGATCGTGATTGTGTGATCGCAATCGTGGGATTGTGACTGTGTGATTGTGTGATTGTGATTGTGATTGTGATTGTGTGACTGTGTGATTGTGATTTTGTGATCGTGATTGTGTGATCGTGATTTTGTAATCGTGTTTGTGTGATCGTGATTGTGATTGTGATTGTGTGATTGTGATTGTGTGACGGTGATTGTGTGATTGTGATTGTGTGATTGTGATTGTGTGATTGTGATTGTGTGACTGTGATTGAGTGGTTGTGATTGTGTGATTGTGAGATCGTGATTGTGTGGTCGTGATTGTGTGATCGTGATTGTGTGATCGTGATTGTGTGATCGTGATTGTGTGACAGTGATTGTGTGATAGTGATTGCGGGATTGTGACTGTGTGAGTGAGCGATTGTGATTGTGTGATTGTGATTGTGTGACTGTGATTGAGTGGTTGTGATTGTGGGATTGTGATTGTGTGATTGTGATTGTGTGATTGTGATTGTGATTGTGTGATTGTGGTTGTGTGATTGTGCTTGTGATTGTGTGATTGTGATTGTGTGAATGTGTGAATGTGATTGTGATTGTGTGATTATGGTTGTGTGATTGTGCTTGTGATTGTGTGATTGTGATTGTGTGAATGTGATTGTGTGATTGTGATTGGATGATTGTGATTGTGATTGTGATTGTGATTGTGATTGTGATTGTGTGATCGTGATTGTGTGATCGTGATTGTGTGATCGCGAGTGTGTGATCGTGATTGTGTGATCGTGATTGTGTGATCGTGATTGTGTGATCGTGATTGTGATCGTGATTGTGTGATCGTGATTGTGTGATCGTGATTGTGTGGTCGTGATTGTGTGGTCGTGATTGTGTGATCGTGACTGTGTGATCGTGATTGTGTGATCGCAATCGTGGGATTGTGACTATGTGATTGTGATTGTGATTGTGATTGTGATTGTGATTGTGTGATCGTGATTGTGTGATGGTGATTGTGTGATCGTGATTGTGTGATCGTGATTGTGTGATCGTGAATGTGTGATCGTGATTGTGTGATCGTGATTGTGATCGTGATTGTGTGATCGTGATTGTGTGATCGTGATTGTGTGGTCGTGATTGTGTGGTCGTGATTGTGTGATCGTGACTGTGTGATCGTGATTGTGTGATCGCAATCGTGGGATTGTGACTATGTGATTGTGATTGTGATTGTGATTGTGTGACTGTGTGATTGTGATTGTGTGATCGTGATTGTGTTATCGTAATTGTGTGATCGGGATTGTGGGATTGTGACTGTGTGATTGTGTGATTGTGTGATTGTGATTGTGTGATTGTGATTGTGTGATTGTGATTGCGTGATTGTGATTGCGTGATTGTGATTGCGTGATTGTGATTGCGTGATTGTGATTGCGTGATTGTGATTGTGGGATTGTGATTGTGGGATTGTGATTGTGCGATTGTGATTGTGTGATTGTGATTGTGTGATTGTGTCTGTGATTGTGATTGTGTGATTGTGATTGTGTGATTGTGATTGTGTGATTGTGATTGTGTGATTGTGATTGTGTGATTGTGATTGTGTGATTGTGATTGTGTGATTGTGATTGTGTGATTGTGATTGTGTGATTGTGATTGTGTGATTGTGATTGTGTGATTGTGATTGTGTGATTGTGATTGTGTGACTGTGATTGTGTGATTGTGATTGTGTGATTGTGATTGTGTGATTGTGATTGTGTGATTGTGATTGTGTGATTGTGATTGTGTGATCGTGATTGTGTGATTGTGATTGTGTGATTGTGATTGTGTGATTGTGATTGTGTGATCGTGATTGTGTGATCGTGATTGTGTGATTGTGATTGCGTGATTGTGATTGTGTGATTGTGATTGTGTGATTGTGATTGTGTGATTGTGATTGTGTGATTGTGATTGTGTGATTGTGATTGTGTGATTGTGATTGTGTGATTGTGATTGTGTGATTGTGATTGTGTGATTGTGATTGTGTGATTGTGATTGTGTGATTGTGATTGTGTGATTGTGATTGTGTGATTGTGATTGTGTGATTGTGACTGTGTGATTGTGTGAGTGTGTGATTGTGTGATTGTGTGATTGTGTGATTGTGTGATTGTGTGATTGTGTGGTTGTGTGATTGTGTGATTGAGTGATTGTGTGCTTGTTTGATTGTATGATCGCGTGATTGTGTGATTGTGTGGTTGTGTGACCGTGATTGTGTGATCGTGGTTGTGTGATCGTGATTGTGTGATCGTGATTGTGTGATCGTGATTGTGTGATTGCGTGATTGTGATTGTGTGATTGTGTGACTGTGTGATTGTGTGATTGTGTGATTGTGTGATTTTGTGATTGAGTGATTGTGTGATTGTGTGATTGTGTGAATGTGTGATTGTGTGACCGTGATTGTGTAATTGATGATTGCGTGATTGTGATTGTGTGATTGTGTGACTGTGATTGTGTGACCGTGATTGTGTGACCGTAATTGTGTGATCGTGATTGTGTGATCGTGATTGTGTGATCGTGATTGTGTGATTGTGTGATTGTGTGATTGTGTGATTGTGTGATTGTGTGATTGTGTGATTTTGTGATTGAGTGATTGTGTGATTGTGTGATTGTGTGAATGTGTGATTGTGTGACCGTGATTGTGTGATTGATGATTGTGTGATTGTGTGATTGTGTGATTGTGTGATTGTGTGATTGTGTGATTGTGTGATTGTGAGATTGTGTGAATTGTGTGATTGTGTGATTGTGTGATTGTGATTGTGTGATTGTGTGATTGTGTGATTGTATGATTGTGTGATTGTGTTATTGTGTGATTGTGTGATTGTGTGATTGTGTGACTGTCTGATTGTGTGATTGTGTGATTGTGTGATTGCGTGATTGCGTGATTGCGTGATTGCGTGATTGTGTGATTGTGTGATTGTGTGATTGTGTGATTGTGTGATTGTGCGATTGTGCGATTGTGCGATTGTGGGATTGTGTGATTGTGTGATTGTGTGATTGTGTGATTGTGTGATTGTGTGATTTTGTGATTGAGTGATTGTGTGATTGTGTGATTGTGTGAATGTGTGATTGTGTGACCGTGATTGTGTGATTGATGATTGTGTGATTGTGTGATTGTGTGATTTTGTGATTGAGTGATGGTGTGATTGTGTGATTGTGTGAATGTGTGATTGTGTGACCGTGATTGCGTGATAGCGTGATTGTGTGATTGTGCGATTGTGTGATTGTGTGATTGTGTGATTGTGTGATTGTGTGATTGTGTGATTGTGCGATTGTGCGATTATGTGATTGTGTGATTGTGTGATTGTGTGATTGTGTGACTTTGTGATTGTGTGATTGTGTGATTGTGTGATTGTGTGATTGTATGATTGTGTGATGGTGTGATTGTGTTATTGTGTGATTGTGTGATTGTGTGACTTTGTGATTGTGTGATTGTGTGATTGTGTGATTGTGTGATTGTGTGATAGTATGATTGTGTGATGGTGTGATTGTGTTATTGTGTGATTGTGTGATTGTGTGATTGTGTGATTGTGTTATTGTGTGATTGTGTGATTGTGTGATTGTGTGATTGTCTGATTGTGTGATTGTGTGATTGTGTGATTGCGTGATTGCGTGATTGCGTGATTGCGTGATTGTGTGATTGTGTGAATGTGTGATTGTGTGACCGTGATTGTGTGATTGATGATTGTGTGATTGTGTGATTGTGTGATTGTGTGATTGTGTGATTGTGTGATTGTGTGATTGTGTGATTGTGTGATTGTGTGATTGTGTGATTGTGTGATTGTGTGATTGTGAGATTGTGTGAATTGTGTGATTGTGTGATTGTGTGATTGTGATTGTGTGATTGTGTGATTGTGTGATTGTGTGATTGTGTGATTGTGTTATTGTGTGATTGTGTGATTGTGTGATTGTGTGATTGTCTGATTGTGTGATTGTGTGATTGTGTGATTGCGTGATTGCGTGATTGGGTGATTGCGTGATTGTGTGATTGTGTGATTGTGTGATTGTGTGATTGTGTGATTGTGCGATTGTGCGATTGTGCGATTGTGTGATTGTGTGATTGTGTGATTGTGTGATTGTGTGATTGTGTGATTTTGTGATTGAGTGATTGTGTGATTGTGTGATTGTGTGAATGTGTGATTGTGTGACCGTGATTGTGTGATTGATGATTGTGTGATTGTGTGATTGTGTGATTGTGTGCTTGTGTGATTGTGTGATTGTGTGATTGTGTGATTGTGTGATTGTGAGATTGTGTGAATTGTGTGATTGTGTGATTGTGTGATTGTGATTGTGTGATTGTGTGATTGTGTGATTGTGTGATTGTGTGATTGTGTGATTGTGTGATTGTGTGATTGTGCGATTGTGCGATTATGTGATTGTGTGATTGTGTGATTGTGTGACTTTGTGATTGTGTGATTGTGTGATTGTGTGATTGTGTGATTGTGTGATTGTGTGATTGTGTGATTGTGTGATTGTGTGATTGTGTGATTGTGTGATTGTGTGATTGTGTGATTGTGTGATTGTGTGATTGTCTGATTGTGTGATTGTGTGATTGCGTGATTGCGTGATTGCGTGATTGTGTGATTGTGCGATTGTGCGATTGTGTGATTGTGTGATTGTGTGATTGTGTGATTGTGTGATTGTGTGATTGTGTGATTGTGTGATTGTGTGATTGTGTGATTGTGTGACTTTGTGATTGTGTGATTGTGTGATTGTGTGATTGTGTGATTGTATGATTGTGTGATGGTGTGATTGTGTTATTGTGTGATTGTGTGATTGTGTGACTTTGTGATTGTGTGATTGTGTGATTGTGTGATTGTGTGATAGTATGATTGTGTGATGGTGTGATTGTGTTATTGTGTGATTGTGTGATTGTGTGATTGTGTGATTGTGTTATTGTGTGATTGTGTGATTGTGTGATTGTGTGATTGTCTGATTGTGTGATTGTGTGATTGTGTGATTGCGTGATTGCGTGATTGCGTGATTGCGTGACTGTGTGATTGTGTGAATGTGTGATTGTGTGACCGTGATTGTGTGATCGTGATTGTGTGATCGTGATTGTGTGATTGTGTGATTGTGTGATTGTGTGATTGTGTGATTGTGTGATTGTGTGATTTTGTGATTGAGTGATTGTGTGATTGTGTGATTGTGTTATTGTGTGATTGTGTGACTGTGTGATTGTGTGATTGTGTGATTGTGTGATTGTGTGATTGTGTGATTGTGCGATTGTGCGAATGTGTGATTGTGTGACCGTGATTGTGTGATTGATGATTGTGTGATTGTGTGATTGTGTGATTGTGTGATTGTGTGATTGTGTGACCGTGATTGTGTGATTGATGATTGTGTGATTGTGTGATTGTGAGATTGTGTGAATTGTGTGATTGTGTGATTGTGTGATTGTGATTGTGTGATTGTGATTGTGTGATTGTGATTGTGATTGTGTGATTGTGATTGTGTGATTGTGATTGTGTGATTGTGATTGTGTGATTGTGATTGTGTGATTGTGATTGTGTGATTGTGATTGTGTGATTGTGATTGTGTGATTGTGATTGTGTGATTATGATTGTGTGATTGTGATTGTGTGATTGTGATTGTGTGATTGTGATTGTGTGATTGTGATTGTGTGATTGTGATTGTGTGATTGTGATTGTGTGATTGTGATTGTGTGATTGTGATTGTGTGATTGTGATTGTGTGATTGTGATTGTGTGATTCTGATTGTGTGATTGTGATTGTGTGATTGTGATTGTGTGATTGTGATTGTGTGATTGTGATTGTGTGATTGTGATTGTGTGATTGTGATTGTGTGATTGTGATTGTGTGATTGTGATTGTGTGATTGTGATTGTGTGATTGTGATTGTGTGATTGTGATTGTGTGATTGTGATTGTGTGATTGTGATTGTGTGATTGTGATTGTGTGATTGTGATTGTGTGATTGTGATTGTGTGATTGTGATTGTGTGATTGTGATTGTGTGATTGTGATTGTGTGATTGTGATTGTGTGATTGTGATTGTGTGATTGTGGTTGTGTGATTGCGTGATTGTGTGATTGCGTGATTGTCTGATTGTGATTGTGTGATTGTGATTGTGTGATTGTGATTGTGTGATTGTGATTGTGTGATTGTGATTGTGTGATTGTGATTGTGTGATTGTGATTGTGTGATTGTGATTGTGTGATTGTGATTGTGTGATTGTGATTGTGTGATTGTGATTGTGTGATTGTGATTGTGTGATTGTGATTGTGTGATTGTGATTGTGTGATTGTGATTGTGTGATTGTGATTGTGTGATTGTGACTGTGTGATTGTGATTGTGTGATTGTGATTGTGTGATTGTGATTGTGTGATTGTGATTGTGTGATTGTGATTGTGTGATTGTGATTGTGTGATTGTGATTGTGTGATTGTGATTGTGTGATTGTGATTGTGTGATTGTGATTGTGTGATTGTGATTGTGTGATTGTGATTGTGTGATTGTGATTGTGTGATTGTGATTGTGTGATTGTGATTGTGTGATTGTGATTGCGTGATTGTGATTGCGTGATTGTGATTGCGTGATTGTGATTGTGTGATTGTGATTGTGTGATTGTGATTGTGTGATTGTGATTGTGTGATTGTGATTGTGTGATTGTGATTGTGTGATTGTGATTGTGTGATTGTGATTGTGTGATTGTGATTGTGTGATTGTGATTGTGTGATTGTGATTGTGTGATTGTGATTGTGTGATTGTGATTGTGTGATTGTGATTGTGTGATTGTGATTGTGTGATTGTGATTGTGTGATTGTGATTGTGTGATTGTGACTGTGTGATTGTGTGAGTGTGTGATTGTGTGATTGTGTGATTGTGTGATTGTGTGATTGTGTGATTGTGTGGTTGTGTGATTGTGTGATTGAGTGATTGTGTGCTTGTTTGATTGTATGATCGCGTGATTGTGTGATTGTGTGGTTGTGTGACCGTGATTGTGTGATCGTGGTTGTGTGATCGTGATTGTGTGATCGTGATTGTGTGATCGTGATTGTGTGATTGCGTGATTGTGATTGTGTGATTGTGTGACTGTGTGATTGTGTGATTGTGTGATTGTGTGATTTTGTGATTGAGTGATTGTGTGATTGTGTGATTGTGTGAATGTGTGATTGTGTGACCGTGATTGTGTAATTGATGATTGCGTGATTGTGATTGTGTGATTGTGTGACTGTGATTGTGTGACCGTGATTGTGTGACCGTAATTGTGTGATCGTGATTGTGTGATCGTGATTGTGTGATCGTGATTGTGTGATTGTGTGATTGTGTGATTGTGTGATTGTGTGATTGTGTGATTGTGTGATTTTGTGATTGAGTGATTGTGTGATTGTGTGATTGTGTGAATGTGTGATTGTGTGACCGTGATTGTGTGATTGATGATTGTGTGATTGTGTGATTGTGTGATTGTGTGATTGTGTGATTGTGTGATTGTGTGATTGTGAGATTGTGTGAATTGTGTGATTGTGTGATTGTGTGATTGTGATTGTGTGATTGTGTGATTGTGTGATTGTATGATTGTGTGATTGTGTTATTGTGTGATTGTGTGATTGTGTGATTGTGTGACTGTCTGATTGTGTGATTGTGTGATTGTGTGATTGCGTGATTGCGTGATTGCGTGATTGCGTGATTGTGTGATTGTGTGATTGTGTGATTGTGTGATTGTGTGATTGTGCGATTGTGCGATTGTGCGATTGTGGGATTGTGTGATTGTGTGATTGTGTGATTGTGTGATTGTGTGATTGTGTGATTTTGTGATTGAGTGATTGTGTGATTGTGTGATTGTGTGATTGTGTGAATGTGTGATTGTGTGACCGTGATTGTGTGATTGATGATTGTGTGATTGTGTGATTGTGTGATTTTGTGATTGAGTGATGGTGTGATTGTGTGATTGTGTGAATGTGTGATTGTGTGACCGTGATTGCGTGATAGCGTGATTGTGTGATTGTGCGATTGTGTGATTGTGTGATTGTGTGATTGTGTGATTGTGTGATTGTGTGATTGTGCGATTGTGCGATTATGTGATTGTGTGATTGTGTGATTGTGTGATTGTGTGACTTTGTGATTGTGTGATTGTGTGATTGTGTGATTGTGTGATTGTATGATTGTGTGATGGTGTGATTGTGTTATTGTGTGATTGTGTGATTGTGTGACTTTGTGATTGTGTGATTGTGTGATTGTGTGATTGTGTGATTGTGTGATAGTATGATTGTGTGATGGTGTGATTGTGTTATTGTGTGATTGTGTGATTGTGTGATTGTGTGATTGTGTTATTGTGTGATTGTGTGATTGTGTGATTGTGTGATTGTCTGATTGTGTGATTGTGTGATTGTGTGATTGCGTGATTGCGTGATTGCGTGATTGCGTGATTGTGTGATTGTGTGAATGTGTGATTGTGTGACCGTGATTGTGTGATTGATGATTGTGTGATTGTGTGATTGTGTGATTGTGTGATTGTGTGATTGTGTGATTGTGTGATTGTGTGATTGTGTGATTGTGTGATTGTGTGATTGTGAGATTGTGTGAATTGTGTGATTGTGTGATTGTGTGATTGTGATTGTGTGATTGTGTGATTGTGTGATTGTGTGATTGTGTGATTGTGTTATTGTGTGATTGTGTGATTGTGTGATTGTGTGATTGTCTGATTGTGTGATTGTGTGATTGTGTGATTGCGTGATTGCGTGATTGGGTGATTGCGTGATTGTGTGATTGTGTGATTGTGTGATTGTGTGATTGTGTGATTGTGCGATTGTGCGATTGTGCGATTGTGTGATTGTGTGATTGTGTGATTGTGTGATTGTGTGATTGTGTGATTTTGTGATTGAGTGATTGTGTGATTGTGTGATTGTGTGAATGTGTGATTGTGTGACCGTGATTGTGTGATTGATGATTGTGTGATTGTGTGATTGTGTGATTGTGTGCTTGTGTGATTGTGTGATTGTGTGATTGTGTGATTGTGTGATTGTGAGATTGTGTGAATTGTGTGATTGTGTGATTGTGTGATTGTGATTGTGTGATTGTGTGATTGTGTGATTGTGTGATTGTGTGATTGTGTGATTGTGTGATTGTGTGATTGTGCGATTGTGCGATTATGTGATTGTGTGATTGTGTGATTGTGTGACTTTGTGATTGTGTGATTGTGTGATTGTGTGATTGTGTGATTGTGTGATTGTGTGATTGTGTGATTGTGTGATTGTGTGATTGTGTGATTGTGTGATTGTGTGATTGTGTGATTGTGTGATTGTGTGATTGTGTGATTGTCTGATTGTGTGATTGTGTGATTGCGTGATTGCGTGATTGCGTGATTGTGTGATTGTGCGATTGTGCGATTGTGTGATTGTGTGATTGTGTGATTGTGTGATTGTGTGATTGTGTGATTGTGTGATTGTGTGATTGTGTGATTGTGTGATTGTGTGATTGTGTGATTGTGCGATTGTGCGATTGTGTGATTGTGTGATTGTGTGATAGTGTGATTGTGTGACTTTGTGATTGTGTGATTTTGTGATTGTGTGATTGTGTGATTGTGTGATGGTGTGATTGTGTGATTTTGTGATTGAGTGATTGTGTGATGGTGTGATTGTGTGAATGTGTGATTGTGTGACCGTGATTGCGTGATTGCGTGATTGTGTGATTGTGCGATTGTGTGATTGTGTGATTGTGTGATTGTGTGATTGTGTGATTGTGTGATTGTGTGATTGTGCGATTGTGCGATTGTGTGATTGTGTGATTGTCTGATTGTGTGATGTGTGACTGTGTGATTGTGTGATTGTGTGATTGTGTGATTGTCTGATTGGGTGATTGTGTGATTGTGTGATTGCGTGATTGCGTGATTGCGTGATTGCGTGATTGCGTGATTGCGTGATTGTGTGATTGTGTGATTGTGCGATTGTGCGATTGTGCGATTGTGCGATTGTGTGATTGTGTGATTGTGTGATTGTGTGATTGTGTGATTGTGTGATTGTGTGATTGTGTGATTGTGTGATTGTGTGATTGTGTGATTGTGTGATTGTGTGATAGTGTGATTGTGTGATTTTGTGATTGAGTGATTGTGTGATTGTGTGATTGTGTGAATGTGTGATTGTGTGACCGTGATTGTGTGATTGATGATTGTGTGATTGTGTGATTGTGTGATTGTGTGATTGTGTGATTGTGTGATTGTGTGATTGTGTGATTGTGTGATTGTGTGATTGTGTGATTGTGTGATTGTGAGATTGTGTGAATTGTGTGATTGTGTGATTGTGTGATTGTGATTGTGTGATTGTGATTGTGTGATTGTGATTGTGTGATTGTGATTGTGTGATTGTGTGATTGTGTGAATGTGTGATTGTGTGACCGTGATTGTGTGATTGATGATTGTGTGATTGTGATTGTGCGATTGTGATTGTGTGATTGTGTGGTTGTGTGATTGTGTGATTGTGAGATTGTGTGAATTGTGTGAATTGTGTGATTGTGATTGTGTGATTGTGATTGTGTGATGGTGATTGTGTGATTGTGATTGTGTGATTGTGATTGTGTGATAGTGATTGTGTGATTGTGATTGTGTGATTGTGATTGTGTGATTGTGATTGTGTGATTGTGATTGTGTGATTGTGATTGTGTGATTGTGATTGTGTGATTGTGATTGTGTGATTGTGATTGTGTGATTGTGATTGTGTGATTGTGATTGTGTGATTGTGATTGTGTGATTGTGATTGTGTGATTGTGATTGTGTGTACTGTGTGATTGTGTGATTGTGTGATTGTGTGATTGTGTGATTGTGTGATAGTGTGATTGTGTGATTGTGTGATTGTGTGATTGTGTGATTGTGTGATTGAGTGATTGTGTGCTTGTGTGATTGTGTGATTGTGTGATTGTGTGATTGTGTGATTGTGTGATTGTGTGATTGTGTGATTGTGTGATTGTGTGATTGTGTGATTGTGTGATTGTGTGGTTGTGTGATTGTGTGATTGTGTGATTGTGTGATTGTGTGATTGTGTGATTGTGTGATTGTGTGACTGTGTGATTGTGTGATTGTGTGATTGTGTGATTGTGTGATTGTGTGACCGTGATTGTGTGACCGTAATTGTGTGATCGTGATTGTGTGGTCGTGATTGTGTGACCGTGATTGTGTGATCGTGATTGTGTGATTGTGTGATTGTGTGATTGTGTGATTGTGTGATTGTGTGATTGTCTGATTGTGTGATTGTGTGATTGCGTGATTGCGTGATTGCGTGATTGTGTGATTGTGTGATTGTGTGATTGTGTGATTGTGTGATTGTGCGATTGTGCGATTGTGCGATTGTGTGACTGTGTGATTGTGTGATTGTGTGATTGTGTGACTGTGTGATTGTGTGATTGTGTGATTGTGTGATTGTGTGATTGTGTGATTGTGTAATTGTGATTGTGTGTACTGTGTGATTGTGTGATTGTGTGATTGTGTGATAGTGTGATTGTGTGATTGTGTGAATGTGTGATTGTGTGATTGTGTGATTGAGTGATTGTGTGATTGTGTGATTGTGTGATTGTGTGATTGTGTGATTGTGTGATTGTGTGATTGTGTGATTGTGTGATAGTGTGATTGTGTGACCGTGATTGTGTGATCGTGATTGTGTGATCGTGTGATTGTGTGATTGTGTGATTGTTTGATTGTATGATTGTCTGATTGTGTGATTGTGTGATTGCGTGATTGCGTGATTGCGTGATTGTGTGATTGTGTGATTGTGTGATTGTGTGATTGTGTGATTGTGTGATTGTGTGATTGTGCGATTGTGCGATTGTGTGACTGTGTGATTGTGTGATTGTGTGATTGTGTGACTGTCTGATTGTGTGATTGTGTGATTGTGTGATTGTGTGATTGTGTGATTGTGTGATTGTGTGATTGTGTGATTGTGTAATTGTGACTGTGTGATTGTGATTGTGTGTACTGTGTGATTGTGTGATTGTGTGATTGTGTGATAGTGTGATTGTGTGATTGTGTGATTGTGTGATTGTGTGATTGAGTGATTGTGCGATTGTGTGATTGTGTGATTGTGTGATTGTGTGATTGTGTGATTGTGTGATTGTCTGATTGTGTGATTGTGTGATTGCGTGATTGCGTGATTGCGTGATTGTGTGATTGCGCGATTGTGTGATTGTGTGATTGTGTGATTGTGCGATTGTGTGATTGTGAGATTGTGTGAATTGTGTGAATTGTGTGATTGCGTGGTTGTGTGATTGCGTGATTGTGTGATTGCGTGATTGTGTGATTGTGATTGTGTGATTGTGATTGTGTGATTGTGATTGTGTGATTGTGATTGTGTGATTGTGATTGTGTGATTGTGATTGTGTGATTGTGATTGTGTGATTGTGATTGTGTGATTGTGATTGTGTGATTGTGATTGTGTGATTGTGATTGTGTGATTGTGATTGTGTGATTGTGATTGTGTGATTGTGATTGTGTGATTGTGATTGTGTGATTGTGACTGTGTGATTGTGATTGTGTGATTGTGATCGTGTGATTGTGATTGTGTGATTGTGATTGTGTGATTGTGATTGTGTGATTGTGGTTGTGTGATTGTGATTGTGTGATTGTGATTGTGTGATTGTGATTGTGTGATTGATGATTGTGTGATTGTGATTGTGCGATTGTGATTGTGTGGTTGTGTGATTGTGTGATTGTGAGATTGTGTGAATTGTGTGAATTGTGTGATTGCGTGGTTGTGTGATTGCGTGATTGTGTGATTGCGTGATTGTGTGATTGTGATTGTGTGATTGTGATTGTGTGATTGTGATTGTGTGATTGTGATTGTGTGATTGTGATTGTGTGATTGTGATTGTGTGATTGTGATTGTGTGATTGTGATTGTGTGATTGTGATTGTGTGATTGTGATTGTGTGATTGTGATTGTGTGATTGTGATTGTGTGATTGTGATTGTGTGATTGTGACTGTGTGATTGTGATTGTGTGATTGTGATTGTGTGATTGTGATTGTGTGATTGTGATTGTGTGATTGTGATTGTGTGATTGTGTGATTGTGATTGTGTGATTGTGATTGTGTGATTGTGATTGTGTGATTGTGATTGTGTGATTGTGATTGTGTGATTGTGATTGTGTGATTGTGATTGTGTGATTGTGATTGTGTGATTGTGATTGTGTGATTGTGATTGTGTGATTGTGATTGCGTGATTGTGATTGCGTGATTGTGATTGCGTGATTGTGATTGCGTGATTGTGATTGTGTAATTGTGATTGTGTGATTGTGATTGTGTGATTGTGATTGTGTGATTGTGATTGTGTGATTGTGATTGTGTGATTGTGATTGTGTGATTGTGATTGTGTGATTGTGATTGTGTGATTGTGATTGTGTGATTGTGATTGTGTGATTGTGATTGTGTGATTGTGATTGTGTGATTGTGATTGTGTGCTGTGATTGTGTGATTGTGATTGTGTGATTGTGATTGTGTGATTGTGATTGTGTGATTGTGATTGTGTGATTGTGATTGTGTGATTGTGATTGTGTGATTGTGATTGTGTGATTGTGTGATTGTCTGATTGTGTGATTGTGTGATTGTGTGATTGCGTGATTGCGTGATTGGGTGATTGCGTGATTGTGTGATTGTGTGATTGTGTGATTGTGTGATTGTGTGATTGTGCGATTGTGCGATTGTGCGATTGTGTGATTGTGTGATTGTGTGATTGTGTGATTGTGTGATTGTGTGATTTTGTGATTGAGTGATTGTGTGATTGTGTGATTGTGTGAATGTGTGATTGTGTGACCGTGATTGTGTGATTGATGATTGTGTGATTGTGTGATTGTGTGATTGTGTGATTGTGTGATTGTGTGATTGTGTGATTGTGTGATTGTGTGATTGTGTGATTGTGAGATTGTGTGAATTGTGTGATTGTGTGATTGTGTGATTGTGATTGTGTGATTGTGTGATTGTGTGATTGTGTGATTGTGTGATTGTGTGATTGTGTGATTGTGTGATTGTGCGATTGTGCGATTATGTGATTGTGTGATTGTGTGATTGTGTGACTTTGTGATTGTGTGATTGTGTGATTGTGTGATTGTGTGATTGTGTGATTGTGTGATTGTGTGATTGTGTGATTGTGTGATTGTGTGATTGTGTGATTGTGTGATTGTGTGATTGTGTGATTGTGTGATTGTGTGATTGTGTGATTGTCTGATTGTGTGATTGTGTGATTGCGTGATTGCGTGATTGCGTGATTGTGTGATTGTGCGATTGTGCGATTGTGTGATTGTGTGATTGTGTGATTGTGTGATTGTGTGATTGTGTGATTGTGTGATTGTGTGATTGTGTGATTGTGTGATTGTGTGATTGTGCGATTGTGCGATTGTGTGATTGTGTGATTGTGTGATAGTGTGATTGTGTGACTTTGTGATTGTGTGATTGTGTGATTGTGTGATTGTGTGATTGTGTGATGGTGTGATTGTGTGATTTTGTGATTGAGTGATTGTGTGATGGTGTGATTGTGTGAATGTGTGATTGTGTGACCGTGATTGCGTGATTGCGTGATTGTGTGATTGTGCGATTGTGTGATTGTGTGATTGTGTGATTGTGTGATTGTGTGATTGTGTGATTGTGTGATTGTGCGATTGTGCGATTGTGTGATTGTGTGATTGTCTGATTGTGTGATGTGTGACTGTGTGATTGTGTGATTGTGTGATTGTGTGATTGTCTGATTGGGTGATTGTGTGATTGTGTGATTGCGTGATTGCGTGATTGCGTGATTGCGTGATTGCGTGATTGCGTGATTGTGTGATTGTGTGATTGTGCGATTGTGCGATTGTGCGATTGTGCGATTGTGTGATTGTGTGATTGTGTGATTGTGTGATTGTGTGATTGTGTGATTGTGTGATTGTGTGATTGTGTGATTGTGTGATTGTGTGATTGTGTGATAGTGTGATTGTGTGATTTTGTGATTGAGTGATTGTGTGATTGTGTGATTGTGTGAATGTGTGATTGTGTGACCGTGATTGTGTGATTGATGATTGTGTGATTGTGTGATTGTGTGATTGTGTGATTGTGTGATTGTGTGATTGTGTGATTGTGTGATTGTGTGATTGTGTGATTGTGTGATTGTGTGATTGTGTGATTGTGAGATTGTGTGAATTGTGTGATTGTGTGATTGTGTGATTGTGATTGTGTGATTGTGATTGTGTGATTGTGATTGTGTGATTGTGATTGTGTGATTGTGTGATTGTGTGAATGTGTGATTGTGTGACCGTGATTGTGTGATTGATGATTGTGTGATTGTGATTGTGCGATTGTGATTGTGTGATTGTGTGGTTGTGTGATTGTGTGATTGTGAGATTGTGTGAATTGTGTGAATTGTGTGATTGTGATTGTGTGATTGTGATTGTGTGATGGTGATTGTGTGATTGTGATTGTGTGATTGTGATTGTGTGATTGTGATTGTGTGATTGTGATTGTGTGATTGTGATTGTGTGATTGTGATTGTGTGATTGTGATTGTGTGATTGTGATTGTGTGATTGTGATTGTGTGATTGTGATTGTGTGTACTTTGTGATTGTGTGATTGTGTGATTGTGTGATTGTGTGATTGTGTGATAGTGTGATTGTGTGATTGTGTGATTGTGTGATTGTGTGATTGTGTGATTGAGTGATTGTGTGCTTGTGTGATTGTGTGATTGTGTGATTGTGTGATTGTGTGATTGTGTGATTGTGTGATTGTGTGATTGTGTGATTGTGTGATTGTGTGATTGTGTGGTTGTGCGATTGTGTGATTGTGTGATTGTGTGATTGTGTGATTGTGTGATTGTGTGATTGTGTGACTGTGTGATTGTGTGATTGTGTGATTGTGTGATTGTGTGATTGTGTGACCGTGATTGTGTGACCGTAATTGTGTGATCGTGATTGTGTGGTCGTGATTGTGTGACCGTGATTGTGTGATCGTGATTGTGTGATTGTGTGATTGTGTGATTGTGTGATTGTGTGATTGTGTGATTGTCTGATTGTGTGATTGTGTGATTGCGTGATTGCGTGATTGCGTGATTGTGTGATTGTGTGATTGTGTGATTGTGTGATTGTGTGATTGTGCGATTGTGCGATTGTGCGATTGTGTGACTGTGTGATTGTGTGATTGTGTGATTGTGTGACTGTGTGATTGTGTGATTGTGTGATTGTGTGATTGTGTGATTGTGTGATTGTGTAATTGTGATTGTGTGTACTGTGTGATTGTGTGATTGTGTGATTGTGTGATAGTGTGATTGTGTGATTGTGTGATTGTGTGATTGTGTGATTGTGTGATTGAGTGATTGTGTGATTGTGTGATTGTGTGATTGTGTGATTGTGTGATTGTGTGATTGTGTGATTGTGTGATTGTGTGATAGTGTGATTGTGTGACCGTGATTGTGTGATCGTGATTGTGTGATCGTGTGATTGTGTGATTGTGTGATTGTTTGATTGTATGATTGTCTGATTGTGTGATTGTGTGATTGCGTGATTGCGTGATTGCGTGATTGTGTGATTGTGTGATTGTGTGATTGTGTGATTGTGTGATTGTGTGATTGTGTGATTGTGCGATTGTGCGATTGTGTGACTGTGTGATTGTGTGATTGTGTGATTGTGTGACTGTCTGATTGTATGATTGTGTGATTGTGTGATTGTGTGATTGTGTGATTGTGTGATTGTGTGATTGTGTGATTGTGTAATTGTGACTGTGTGATTGTGATTGTGTGTACTGTGTGATTGTGTGATTGTGTGATTGTGTGATAGTGTGATTGTGTGATTGTGTGATTGTGTGATTGTGTGCTTGAGTGATTGTGCGATTGTGTGATTGTGTGATTGTGTGATTGTGTGATTGTGTGATTGTGTGATTGTCTGATTGTGTGATTGTGTGATTGCGTGATTGCGTGATTGCGTGATTGTGTGATTGCGCGATTGTGTGATTGTGTGATTGTGTGATTGTGCGATTGTGTGATTGTGAGATTGTGTGAATTGTGTGAATTGTGTGATTGCGTGGTTGTGTGATTGCGTGATTGTGTGATTGCGTGATTGTGTGATTGTGATTGTGTGATTGTGATTGTGTGATTGTGATTGTGTGATTGTGATTGTGTGATTGTGATTGTGTGATTGTGATTGTGTGATTGTGATTGTGTGATTGTGATTGTGTGATTGTGATTGTGTGATTGTGATTGTGTGATTGTGATTGTGTGATTGTGATTGTGTGATTGTGATTGTGTGATTGTGATTGTGTGATTGTGATTGTGTGATTGTGATTGTGTGATTGTGATTGTGTGATTGTGATTGTGTGATTGTGATTGTGTGATTGTGATTGTGTGATTGTGATTGTGTGATTGTGATTGTGTGATTGTGATTGTGTGATTGTGATTGTGTGATTGTGATTGTGTGATTGTGATTGTGTGATTGTGATTGTGTGATTGTGATTGTGTGATTGTGATTGTGTGATTGTGATTGTGTGATTGTGATTGTGTGATTGTGATTGTGTGATTGTGATTGTGTGATTGTGATTGTGTGATTGTGATTGTGTGATTGTGATTGTGTGATTGTGATTGTGTGATTGTGATTGTGTGATTGTGATTGTGTGATTGTGATTGTGTGATTGTGATTGTGTGATTGTGATTGTGTGATTGTGATTGTGTGATTGTGATTGTGTGATTGTGATTGTGTGATTGTGATTGTGTGATTGTGATTGTGTGATTGTGATTGTGTGATTGTGATTGTGTGATTGTGATTGTGTGATTGTGATTGTGTGATTGTGATTGTGTGATTGTGATTGTGTGATTGTGATAGTGTGATTGTGATTGTGTGATTGTGATTGTGTGATTGTGATTGTGTGATTGTGATTGTGTGATTGTGATTGTGTGATTGTGATTGTGTGATTGTGATTGTGTGATTGTGATTGTGTGATTGTGATTGTGTGATTGTGATTGTGTGATTGTGATTGTGTGATTGTGATTGTGTGATTGTGATTGTGTGATTGTGGTTGTGTGATTGCGTGATTGTGTGATTGCGTGATTGTGTGATTGTGGTTGTGTGATTGTGATTGTGTGATTGTGATTGTGTGATTGTGATTGTGTGATTGTGATTGTGTGATTGTGATTGTGTGATTGTGATTGTGTGATTGTGATTGTGTGATTGTGATTGTGTGATTGTGATTGTGTGATTGTGATTGTGTGATTGTGATTGTGTGATTGTGATTGTGTGATTGTGATTGTGTGATTGTGATTGTGTGATTGTGATTGTGTGATTGTGATTGTGTGATTGTGATTGTGTGATTGTGATTGTGTGATTGTGATTGTGTGATTGTGATTGTGTGATTGTGATTGTGTGATTGTGATTGTGTGATTGTGATTGTGTGATTGTGATTGTGTGATTGTGATTGTGTGATTGTGATTGTGTGATTGTGATTGTGTGATTGTGATTGTGTGATTGTGATTGTGTGATTGTGATTGTGTGATTGTGATTGTGTGATTGTGATTGTGTGATTGTGATTGTGTGATTGTGATTGTGTGATTGTGATTGTGTGATTGTGATTGTGTGATTGTGATTGTGTGATTGTGATTGTGTGATTGTGATTGTGTGATTGTGATTGTGTGATTGTGATTGTGTGATTGTGATTGTGTGATTGTGATTGTGTGATTGTGATTGTGTGATTGTGATTGTGTGATTGTGATTGTGTGATTGTGATTGTGTGATTGTGATTGTGTGATTGTGATTGTGTGATTGTGATTGTGTGATTGTGATTGTGTGATTGTGATTGTGTGATTGTGATTGTGTGATTGTGATTGTGTGATTGTGATTGTGTGATTGTGATTGTGTGATTGTGATTGTGTGATTGTGATTGTGTGATTGTGATTGTGTGATTGTGATTGTGTGATTGTGATTGTGTGATTGTGATTGTGTGATTGTGATTGTGTGATTGTGATTGTGTGATTGTGATTGTGTGATTGTGATTGTGTGATTGTGATTGTGTGATTGTGATTGTGTGATTGTGATTGTGTGATTGTGATTGTGTGATTGTGATTGTGTGATTGTGATTGTGTGATTGTGATTGTGTGATTGTGATTGTGTGATTGTGATTGTGTGATTGTGATTGTGTGATTGTGATTGTGTGATTGTGATTGTGTGATTGTGATTGTGTGATTGTGATTGTGTGATTGTGATTGTGTGATTGTGATTGTGTGATTGTGATTGTGTGATTGTGATTGTGTGATTGTGATTGTGTGATTGTGATTGTGTGATTGTGATTGTGTGATTGTGATTGTGTGATTGTGATTGTGTGATTGTGATTGTGTGATTGTGATTGTGTGATTGTGATTGTGTGATTGTGATTGTGTGATTGTGATTGTGTGATTGTGATTGTGTGATTGTGATTGTGTGATTGTGATTGTGTGATTGTGATTGTGTGATTGTGATTGTGTGATTGTGATTGTGTGATTGTGATTGTGTGATTGTGATTGTGTGATTGTGATTGTGTGATTGTGATTGTGTGATTGTGATTGTGTGATTGTGATTGTGTGATTGTGATTGTGTGATTGTGATTGTGTGATTGTGATTGTGTGATTGTGATTGTGTGATTGTGATTGTGTGATTGTGATTGTGTGATTGTGATTGTGTGATTGTGATTGTGTGATTGTGATTGTGTGATTGTGATTGTGTGATTGTGATTGTGTGATTGTGATTGTGTGATTGTGATTGTGTGATTGTGATTGTGTGATTGTGATTGTGTGATTGTGATTGTGTGATTGTGATTGTGTGATTGTGATTGTGTGATTGTGATTGTGTGATTGTGATTGTGTGATTGTGATTGTGTGATTGTGATTGTGTGATTGTGATTGTGTGATTGTGATTGTGTGATTGTGATTGTGTGATTGTGATTGTGTGATTGTGATTGTGTGATTGTGATTGTGTGATTGTGATTGTGTGATTGTGATTGTGTGATTGTGATTGTGTGATTGTGATTGTGTTGTGTGATTGTGATTGTGTGATTGTGATTGTGTGATTGTGATTGTGTGATTGTGATTGTGTGATTGTGATTGTGTGATTGTGATTGTGTGATTGTGATTGTGTGATTGTGATTGTGTGATTGTGATTGTGTGATTGTGATTGTGTGATTGTGATTGTGTGATTGTGATTGTGTGATTGTGATTGTGTGATTGTGATTGTGTGATTGTGATTGTGTGATTGTGATTGTGTGATTGTGATTGTGTGATTGTGATTGTGTGATTGTGATTGTGTGATTGTGATTGTGTGATTGTGATTGTGTGATTGTGATTGTGTGATTGTGATTGTGTGATTGTGATTGTGTGATTGTGATTGTGTGATTGTGATTGTGTGATTGTGATTGTGTGATTGTGATTGTGTGATTGTGATTGTGTGATTGTGATTGTGTGATTGTGATTGTGTGATTGTGATTGTGTGATTGTGATTGTGTGATTGTGATTGTGTGATTGTGATTGTGTGATTGTGATTGTGTGATTGTGATTGTGTGATTGTGATTGTGTGATTGTGATTGTGTGATTGTGATTGTGTGATTGTGATTGTGTGATTGTGATTGTGTGATTGTGATTGTGTGATTGTGATTGTGTGATTGTGATTGTGTGATTGTGATTGTGTGATTGTGATTGTGTGATTGTGATTGTGTGATTGTGATTGTGTGATTGTGATTGTGTGATTGTGATTGTGTGATTGTGATTGTGTGATTGTGATTGTGTGATTGTGATTGTGTGATTGTGATTGTGTGATTGTGATTGTGTGATTGTGATTGTGTGATTGTGATTGTGTGATTGTGATTGTGTGATTGTGATTGTGTGATTGTGATTGTGTGATTGTGATTGTGTGATTGTGATTGTGTGATTGTGATTGTGTGATTGTGATTGTGTGATTGTGATTGTGTGATTGTGATTGTGTGATTGTGATTGTGTGATTGTGATTGTGTGATTGTGATTGTGTGATTGTGATTGTGTGATTGTGATTGTGTGATTGTGATTGTGTGATTGTGATTGTGTGATTGTGATTGTGTGATTGTGATTGTGTGATTGTGATTGTGTGATTGTGATTGTGTGATTGTGATTGTGTGATTGTGATTGTGTGATTGTGATTGTGTGATTGTGATTGTGTGATTGTGATTGTGTGATTGTGATTGTGTGATTGTGATTGTGTGATTGTGATTGTGTGATTGTGATTGTGTGATTGTGATTGTGTGATTGTGATTGTGTGATTGTGATTGTGTGATTGTGATTGTGTGATTGTGATTGTGTGATTGTGATTGTGTGATTGTGATTGTGTGATTGTGATTGTGTGATTGTGATTGTGTGATTGTGATTGTGTGATTGTGATTGTGTGATTGTGATTGTGTGATTGTGATTGTGTGATTGTGATTGTGTGATTGTGATTGTGTGATTGTGATTGTGTGATTGTGATTGTGTGATTGTGATTGTGTGATTGTGATTGTGTGATTGTGATTGTGTGATTGTGATTGTGTGATTGTGATTGTGTGATTGTGATTGTGTGATTGTGATTGTGTGATTGTGATTGTGTGATTGTGATTGTGTGATTGTGATTGTGTGATTGTGATTGTGTGATTGTGATTGTGTGATTGTGATTGTGTGATTGTGATTGTGTGATTGTGATTGTGTGATTGTGATTGTGTGATTGTGATTGTGTGATTGTGATTGTGTGATTTGTGTGATTGTGATTGTGTGATTGTGATTGTGTGATTGTGATTGTGTGATTGTGATTGTGTGATTGTGATTGTGTGATTGTGATTGTGTGATTGTGATTGTGTGATTGTGATTGTGTGATTGTGATTGTGTGATTGTGATTGTGTGATTGTGATTGTGTGATTGTGATTGTGTGATTGTGATTGTGTGATTGTGATTGTGTGATTGTGATTGTGTGATTGTGCGATTGTGCGATTGTGTGACTGTGCGATTGTGTGATTGTGTGATTGTGTGACTGTGTGATTGTGTGATTGTGTGATTGTGTGATTGTGTGATTGTGTGATTGTGTGATTGTGTGATTGTGATTGTGTGATTGTGATTGTGTGTACTGTGTGATTGTGTGATTGTGTGATTGTGTGATTGTGTGATAGTGTGATTGTGTGATTGTGTGATTGTGTGATTGTGTGATTGCGTGATTGTGTGATTGCGTGATTGTGTGATTGTGTGATTGTGTGATTGTGTGATTGTGTGATTGTCTGATTGTGTGATTGCGTGATTGCGTGATTGCGTGATTGCGTGATTGTGTGATTGTGATTGTGTGATTGTGATTGTGTGTACTGTGTGATTGTGTGATTGTGTGATTGTGTGATTGTGTGATAGTGTGATTGTGTGATTGTGTGATTGTGTGATTGTGTGATTGCGTGATTGTGTGATTGCGTGATTGTGTGATTGTGTGATTGTGTGATTGTGTGATTGTGCGATTGTGTGATTGTGCGATTGTGCGATTGTGTGATTGTGTGATTGTGTGATTGTGTGAATTGTGTGATTGTGTGATTGTGTGATTGTGTGATTGTGATTGTGTGATTGTGATTGTGTGATTGTGATTGTGTGATTCTGATTGTGTGATTGTGTGAATGTGTGATTGTGTGACCGTGATTGTGTGATTGATGATTGTGTGATTGTGATTGTGTGATTGTGATTGTGTGATTGTGATTGTGTGATTGTGATTGTGTGATTGTGATTGTGTGATTGTGATTGTGTGATTGTGATTGTGTGATTGTGATTGTGTGATTGTGATTGTGTGATTGTGATTGTGTGATTGTGATTGTGTGATTGTGATTGTGTGATTGTGATTGTGTGATTGTGATTGTGTGATTGTGATTGTGTGATTGTGATTGTGTGATTGTGATTGTGTGATTGTGATTGTGTGATTGTGATTGTGTGATTGTGATTGTGTGATTGTGATTGTGTGATTGTGATTGTGTGATTGTGATTGTGTGATTGTGATTGTGTGATTGTGATTGTGTGATTGTGATTGTGTGATTGTGATTGTGTGATTGTGATTGTGTGATTGTGATTGTGTGATTGTGATTGTGTGATTGTGATTGTGTGATTGTGATTGTGTGATTGTGATTGTGTGATTGTGATTGTGATTGTGTGATTGTGATTGTGTGATTGTGTGATTGTGATTGTGTGATTGTGATTGTGTGATTGCGATTGTGTGATTGCGATTGTGTGATTGCGATTGTGTGATTGCGATTGTGTGATTGCGATTGTGTGATTGTGATTGTGTGATTGTGATTGTGTGATTGTGATTGTGTGATTGTGATTGTGTGATTGTGATTGTGTGATTGTGATTGTGTGATTGTGATTGTGTGATTGTGATTGTGTGATTGTGATTGTGTGATTGTGATTGTGTGATTGTGATTGTGTGATTGTGATTGTGTGATTGTGATTGTGTGATTGTGATTGTGTGATTGTGATTGTGTGATTGTGATTGTGTGATTGTGATTGTGTGATTGTGATTGTGTGATTGTGATTGTGTGATTGTGATTGTGTGATTGTGATTGTGTGATTGTGATTGTGTGATTGTGATTGTGTGATTGTGATTGTGTGATTGTGATTGTGTGATTGTGATTGTGTGATTGTGATTGTGTGATTGTGATTGTGTGATTGTGATTGTGTGATTGTGATTGTGTGATTGTGATTGTGTGATTGTGATTGTGTGATTGTGATTGTGTGATTGTGATTGTGTGATTGTGATTGTGTGATTGTGATTGTGTGATTGTGATTGTGTGATTGTGATTGTGTGATTGTGATTGTGTGATTGTGATTGTGTGATTGTGATTGTGTGATTGTGATTGTGTGATTGTGATTGTGTGATTGTGATTGTGTGATTGTGATTGTGTGATTGTGATTGTGTGATTGTGATTGTGTGATTGTGATTGTGTGATTGTGATTGTGTGATTGTGATTGTGTGATTGTGATTGTGTGATTGTGATTGTGTGATTGTGATTGTGTGATTGTGATTGTGTGATTGTGATTGTGTGATTGTGATTGTGTGATTGTGATTGTGTGATTGTGATTGTGTGATTGTGATTGTGTGATTGTGATTGTGTGATTGTGATTGTGTGATTGTGATTGTGTGATTGTGATTGTGTGATTGTGATTGTGTGATTGTGATTGTGTGATTGTGATTGTGTGATTGTGATTGTGTGATTGTGATTGTGTGATTGTGATTGTGTGATTGTGATTGTGTGATTGTGATTGTGTGATTGTGATTGTGTGATTGTGATTGTGTGATTGTGATTGTGTGATTGTGATTGTGTGATTGTGATTGTGTGATTGTGATTGTGTGATTGTGATTGTGTGATTGTGATTGTGTGATTGTGATTGTGTGATTGTGATTGTGTGATTGTGATTGTGTGATTGTGATTGTGTGATTGTGATTGTGTGATTGTGATTGTGTGATTGTGATTGTGTGATTGTGATTGTGTGATTGTGATTGTGTGATTGTGATTGTGTGATTGTGATTGTGTGATTGTGATTGTGTGATTGTGATTGTGTGATTGTGATTGTGTGATTGTGATTGTGTGATTGTGATTGTGTGATTGTGATTGTGTGATTGTGATTGTGTGATTGTGATTGTGTGATTGTGATTGTGTGATTGTGATTGTGTGATTGTGATTGTGTGATTGTGATTGTGTGATTGTGATTGTGTGATTGTGATTGTGTGATTGTGATTGTGTGATTGTGATTGTGTGATTGTGATTGTGTGATTGTGATTGTGTGATTGTGATTGTGTGATTGTGATTGTGTGATTGTGATTGTGTGATTGTGATTGTGTGATTGTGATTGTGTGATTGTGATTGTGTGATTGTGATTGTGTGATTGTGATTGTGTGATTGTGATTGTGTGATTGTGATTGTGTGATTGTGATTGTGTGATTGTGATTGTGTGATTGTGATTGTGTGATTGTGATTGTGTGATTGTGATTGTGTGATTGTGATTGTGTGATTGTGATTGTGTGATTGTGATTGTGTGATTGTGATTGTGTGATTGTGATTGTGTGATTGTGATTGTGTGATTGTGATTGTGTGATTGTGATTGTGTGATTGTGATTGTGTGATTGTGATTGTGTGATTGTGATTGTGTGATTGTGATTGTGTGATTGTGATTGTGTGATTGTGATTGTGTGATTGTGATTGTGTGATTGTGATTGTGTGATTGTGATTGTGTGATTGTGATTGTGTGATTGTGATTGTGTGATTGTGATTGTGTGATTGTGATTGTGTGATTGTGATTGTGTGATTGTGATTGTGTGATTGTGATTGTGTGATTGTGATTGTGTGATTGTGATTGTGTGATTGTGATTGTGTGATTGTGATTGTGTGATTGTGATTGTGTGATTGTGATTGTGTGATTGTGATTGTGTGATTGTGATTGTGTGATTGTGATTGTGTGATTGTGATTGTGTGATTGTGATTGTGTGATTGTGATTGTGTGATTGTGATTGTGTGATTGTGATTGTGTGATTGTGATTGTGTGATTGTGATTGTGTGATTGTGATTGTGTGATTGTGATTGTGTGATTGTGATTGTGTGATTGTGATTGTGTGATTGTGATTGTGTGATTGTGATTGTGTGATTGTGATTGTGTGATTGTGATTGTGTGATTGTGATTGTGTGATTGTGATTGTGTGATTGTGATTGTGTGATTGTGATTGTGTGATTGTGATTGTGTGATTGTGATTGTGTGATTGTGATTGTGTGATTGTGATTGTGTGATTGTGATTGTGTGATTGTGATTGTGTGATTGTGATTGTGTGATTGTGATTGTGTGATTGTGATTGTGTGATTGTGATTGTGTGATTGTGATTGTGTGATTGTGATTGTGTGATTGTGATTGTGTGATTGTGATTGTGTGATTGTGATTGTGTGATTGTGATTGTGTGATTGTGATTGTGTGATTGTGATTGTGTGATTGTGATTGTGTGATTGTGATTGTGTGATTGTGATTGTGTGATTGTGATTGTGTGATTGTGATTGTGTGATTGTGATTGTGTGATTGTGATTGTGTGATTGTGATTGTGTGATTGTGATTGTGTGATTGTGATTGTGTGATTGTGATTGTGTGATTGTGATTGTGTGATTGTGATTGTGTGATTGTGATTGTGTGATTGTGATTGTGTGATTGTGATTGTGTGATTGTGATTGTGTGATTGTGATTGTGTGATTGTGATTGTGTGATTGTGATTGTGTGATTGTGATTGTGTGATTGTGATTGTGTGATTGTGATTGTGTGATTGTGATTGTGTGATTGTGATTGTGTGATTGTGATTGTGTGATTGTGATTGTGTGATTGTGATTGTGTGATTGTGATTGTGTGATTGTGATTGTGTGATTGTGATTGTGTGATTGTGATTGTGTGATTGTGATTGTGTGATTGTGATTGTGTGATTGTGATTGTGTGATTGTGATTGTGTGATTGTGATTGTGTGATTGTGATTGTGTGATTGTGATTGTGTGATTGTGATTGTGTGATTGTGATTGTGTGATTGTGATTGTGTGATTGTGATTGTGTGATTGTGATTGTGTGATTGTGATTGTGTGATTGTGATTGTGTGATTGTGATTGTGTGATTGTGATTGTGTGATTGTGATTGTGTGATTGTGATTGTGTGATTGTGATTGTGTGATTGTGATTGTGTGATTGTGATTGTGTGATTGTGATTGTGTGATTGTGATTGTGTGATTGTGATTGTGTGATTGTGATTGTGTGATTGTGATTGTGTGATTGTGATTGTGTGATTGTGATTGTGTGATTGTGATTGTGTGATTGTGATTGTGTGATTGTGATTGTGTGATTGTGATTGTGTGATTGTGATTGTGTGATTGTGATTGTGTGATTGTGATTGTGTGATTGTGATTGTGTGATTGTGATTGTGTGATTGTGATTGTGTGATTGTGATTGTGTGATTGTGATTGTGTGATTGTGATTGTGTGATTGTGATTGTGTGATTGTGATTGTGTGATTGTGATTGTGTGATTGTGATTGTGTGATTGTGATTGTGTGATTGTGATTGTGTGATTGTGATTGTGTGATTGTGATTGTGTGATTGTGATTGTGTGATTGTGATTGTGTGATTGTGATTGTGTGATTGTGATTGTGTGATTGTGATTGTGTGATTGTGATTGTGTGATTGTGATTGTGTGATTGTGATTGTGTGATTGTGATTGTGTGATTGTGATTGTGTGATTGTGATTGTGTGATTGTGATTGTGTGATTGTGATTGTGTGATTGTGATTGTGTGATTGTGATTGTGTGATTGTGATTGTGTGATTGTGATTGTGTGATTGTGATTGTGTGATTGTGATTGTGTGATTGTGATTGTGTGATTGTGATTGTGTGATTGTGATTGTGTGATTGTGATTGTGTGATTGTGATTGTGTGATTGTGATTGTGTGATTGTGATTGTGTGATTGTGATTGTGTGATTGTGATTGTGTGATTGTGATTGTGTGATTGTGATTGTGTGATTGTGATTGTGTGATTGTGATTGTGTGATTGTGACTGTGTGATTGTGACTGTGTGATTGTGATTGTGTGATTGTGATTGTGTGATTGTGATTGTGTGATTGTGATTGTGTGATTGTGATTGTGTGATTGTGATTGTGTGATTGTGATTGTGTGATTGTGATTGTGTGATTGTGATTGTGTGATTGTGATTGTGTGATTGTGATTGTGTGATTGTGATTGTGTGATTGTGATTGTGTGATTGTGATTGTGTGATTGTGATTTTGTGATTGTGATTGTGTGATTGTGATTGTGTGATTGTGATTGTGTGATTGTGATTGTGTGATTGTGATTGTGTGATTGTGATTGTGTGATTGTGATTGTGTGATTGTGATTGTGTGATTGTGATTGTGTGATTGTGATTGTGTGATTGTGATTGTGTGATTGTGATTGTGTGATTGTGATTGTGTGATTGTGATTGTGTGATTGTGATTGTGTGATTGTGATTGTGTGATTGTGATTGTGTGATTGTGATTGTGTGATTGTGATTGTGTGATTGTGATTGTGTGATTGTGATTGTGTGATTGTGATTGTGTGATTGTGATTGTGTGATTGTGATTGTGTGATTGTGATTGTGTGATTGTGATTGTGTGATTGTGATTGTGTGATTGTGATTGTGTGATTGTGATTGTGTGATTGTGATTGTGTGATTGTGATTGTGTGATTGTGATTGTGTGATTGTGATTGTGTGATTGTGATTGTGTGATTGTGATTGTGTGATTGTGATTGTGCGATTGTGATTGTGTGGTTGTGTGATTGTGTGATTGTGAGATTGTGTGAATTGTGATATTGTGTGAATTGTGTGAATTGTGTGATTGCGTGGTTGTGTGATTGCGTGATTGCGTGGTTGTGTGATTGCGTGATTGTGTGATTGTGATTGTGTGATTGTGATTGTGTGATTGTGATTGTGTGATTGTGATTGTGTGATTGTGATTGTGTGATTGTGATTGTGTGATTGTGATTGTGTGATTGTGATTGTGTGATTGTGATTGTGTGATTGTGATTGTGTGATTGTGATTGTGTGATTGTGATTGTGTGATTGTGTGATTGTGATTGTGATTGTGTGATTGTGATTGTGTGATTGTGTGATTGTGATTGTGTGATTGCGATTGTGTGATTGCGATTGTGTGATTGCGATTGTGTGATTGCGATTGTGTGATTGTGATTGTGTGATTGTGATTGTGTGATTGTGATTGTGTGATTGTGATTGTGTGATTGTGATTGTGTGATTGTGATTGTGTGATTGTGATTGTGTGATTGTGATTGTGTGATTGTGATTGTGTGATTGTGATTGTGTGATTGTGATTGTGTGATTGTGATTGTGTGATTGTGATTGTGTGATTGTGATTGTGTGATTGTGATTGTGTGATTGTGATTGTGTGATTGTGATTGTGTGATTGTGATTGTGTGATTGTGATTGTGTGATTGTGATTGTGTGATTGTGATTGTGTGATTGTGATTGTGTGATTGTGATTGTGTGATTGTGATTGTGTGATTGTGATTGTGTGATTGTGATTGTGTGATTGTGATTGTGTGATTGTGATTGTGTGATTGTGATTGTGTGATTGTGATTGTGTGATTGTGATTGTGTGATTGTGATTGTGTGATTGTGATTGTGTGATTGTGATTGTGTGATTGTGATTGTGTGATTGTGATTGTGTGATTGTGATTGTGTGATTGTGATTGTGTGATTGTGATTGTGTGATTGTGATTGTGTGATTGTGATTGTGTGATTGTGATTGTGTGATTGTGATTGTGTGATTGTGATTGTGTGATTGTGATTGTGTGATTGTGATTGTGTGATTGTGATTGTGTGATTGTGATTGTGTGATTGTGATTGTGTGATTGTGATTGTGTGATTGTGATTGTGTGATTGTGATTGTGTGATTGTGATTGTGTGATTGTGATTGTGTGATTGTGATTGTGTGATTGTGATTGTGTGATTGTGATTGTGTGATTGTGATTGTGTGATTGTGATTGTGTGATTGTGATTGTGTGATTGTGATTGTGTGATTGTGATTGTGTGATTGTGATTGTGTGATTGTGATTGTGTGATTGTGATTGTGTGATTGTGATTGTGTGATTGTGATTGTGTGATTGTGATTGTGTGATTGTGATTGTGTGATTGTGATTGTGTGATTGTGATTGTGTGATTGTGATTGTGTGATTGTGATTGTGTGATTGTGATTGTGTGATTGTGATTGTGTGATTGTGATTGTGTGATTGTGATTGTGTGATTGTGATTGTGTGATTGTGATTGTGTGATTGTGATTGTGTGATTGTGATTGTGTGATTGTGATTGTGTGATTGTGATTGTGTGATTGTGATTGTGTGATTGTGATTGTGTGATTGTGATTGTGTGATTGTGATTGTGTGATTGTGATTGTGTGATTGTGATTGTGTGATTGTGATTGTGTGATTGTGATTGTGTGATTGTGATTGTGTGATTGTGATTGTGTGATTGTGATTGTGTGATTGTGATTGTGTGATTGTGATTGTGTGATTGTGATTGTGTGATTGTGATTGTGTGATTGTGATTGTGTGATTGTGATTGTGTGATTGTGATTGTGTGATTGTGATTGTGTGATTGTGATTGTGTGATTGTGATTGTGTGATTGTGATTGTGTGATTGTGATTGTGTGATTGTGATTGTGTGATTGTGATTGTGTGATTGTGATTGTGTGATTGTGATTGTGTGATTGTGATTGTGTGATTGTGATTGTGTGATTGTGATTGTGTGATTGTGATTGTGTGATTGTGATTGTGTGATTGTGATTGTGTGATTGTGATTGTGTGATTGTGATTGTGTGATTGTGATTGTGTGATTGTGATTGTGTGATTGTGATTGTGTGATTGTGATTGTGTGATTGTGATTGTGTGATTGTGATTGTGTGATTGTGATTGTGTGATTGTGATTGTGTGATTGTGATTGTGTGATTGTGATTGTGTGATTGTGATTGTGTGATTGTGATTGTGTGATTGTGATTGTGTGATTGTGATTGTGTGATTGTGATTGTGTGATTGTGATTGTGTGATTGTGATTGTGTGATTGTGATTGTGTGATTGTGATTGTGTGATTGTGATTGTGTGATTGTGATTGTGTGATTGTGATTGTGTGATTGTGATTGTGTGATTGTGATTGTGTGATTGTGATTGTGTGATTGTGATTGTGTGATTGTGATTGTGTGATTGTGATTGTGTGATTGTGATTGTGTGATTGTGATTGTGTGATTGTGATTGTGTGATTGTGATTGTGTGATTGTGATTGTGTGATTGTGATTGTGTGATTGTGATTGTGTGATTGTGATTGTGTGATTGTGATTGTGTGATTGTGATTGTGTGATTGTGATTGTGTGATTGTGATTGTGTGATTGTGATTGTGTGATTGTGATTGTGTGATTGTGATTGTGTGATTGTGATTGTGTGATTGTGATTGTGTGATTGTGATTGTGTGATTGTGATTGTGTGATTGTGATTGTGTGATTGTGATTGTGTGATTGTGATTGTGTGATTGTGATTGTGTGATTGTGATTGTGTGATTGTGATTGTGTGATTGTGATTGTGTGATTGTGATTGTGTGATTGTGATTGTGTGATTGTGATTGTGTGATTGTGATTGTGTGATTGTGATTGTGTGATTGTGATTGTGTGATTGTGATTGTGTGATTGTGATTGTGTGATTGTGATTGTGTGATTGTGATTGTGTGATTGTGATTGTGTGATTGTGATTGTGTGATTGTGATTGTGTGATTGTGATTGTGTGATTGTGATTGTGTGATTGTGATTGTGTGATTGTGATTGTGTGATTGTGATTGTGTGATTGTGATTGTGTGATTGTGATTGTGTGATTGTGATTGTGTGATTGTGATTGTGTGATTGTGATTGTGTGATTGTGATTGTGTGATTGTGATTGTGTGATTGTGATTGTGTGATTGTGATTGTGTGATTGTGATTGTGTGATTGTGATTGTGTGATTGTGATTGTGTGATTGTGATTGTGTGATTGTGATTGTGTGATTGTGATTGTGTGATTGTGATTGTGTGATTGTGATTGTGTGATTGTGATTGTGTGATTGTGATTGTGTGATTGTGATTGTGTGATTGTGATTGTGTGATTGTGATTGTGTGATTGTGATTGTGTGATTGTGATTGTGTGATTGTGATTGTGTGATTGTGATTGTGTGATTGTGATTGTGTGATTGTGATTGTGTGATTGTGATTGTGTGATTGTGATTGTGTGATTGTGATTGTGTGATTGTGATTGTGTGATTGTGATTGTGTGATTGTGATTGTGTGATTGTGATTGTGTGATTGTGATTGTGTGATTGTGATTGTGTGATTGTGATTGTGTGATTGTGATTGTGTGATTGTGATTGTGTGATTGTGATTGTGTGATTGTGATTGTGTGATTGTGATTGTGTGATTGTGATTGTGTGATTGTGATTGTGTGATTGTGATTGTGTGATTGTGATTGTGTGATTGTGATTGTGTGATTGTGATTGTGTGATTGTGATTGTGTGATTGTGATTGTGTGATTGTGATTGTGTGATTGTGATTGTGTGATTGTGATTGTGTGATTGTGATTGTGTGATTGTGATTGTGTGATTGTGATTGTGTGATTGTGATTGTGTGATTGTGATTGTGTGATTGTGATTGTGTGATTGTGATTGTGTGATTGTGATTGTGTGATTGTGATTGTGTGATTGTGATTGTGTGATTGTGATTGTGTGATTGTGATTGTGTGATTGTGATTGTGTGATTGTGATTGTGTGATTGTGATTGTGTGATTGTGATTGTGTGATTGTGATTGTGTGATTGTGATTGTGTGATTGTGATTGTGTGATTGTGATTGTGTGATTGTGATTGTGTGATTGTGATTGTGTGATTGTGATTGTGTGATTGTGATTGTGTGATTGTGATTGCGTGATTGTGATTGCGTGATTGTGATTGCGTGATTGTGATTGTGTGATTGTGACTGTGTGATTGTGATTGTGTGATTGTGATTGTGTGATTGTGATTGTGTGATTGTGATTGTATGATTGTGATTGTGATTGTGTGATTGTGATTGTGTGATTGTGATTGTGTGATTGTGATTGTGTGATTGTGATTGTGTGATTGTGTGATTGTGTGATTGAGTGATTGTGTGATTGTGTGATTGTGTGATTGTCTGATTGTGTGATTGCGTGATTGCGTGATTGCGTGATTGCGTGATTGTGTGATTGTGCGATTGTGTGATTGTGTGATTGTGTGATTGTGTGATTGTGCGATTGTGTGATTGTGCGATTGTGCGATTGTGTGATTGTGTGATTGTGTGATTGTGTGAATTGTGTGATTGTGTGATTGTGTGATTGGGTGATTGTGATTGTGTGATTGTGATTGTGTGATTGTGATTGTGTGATTCTGATTGTGTGATTGTGTGAATGTGTGATTGTGTGACCGTGATTGTGTGATTGATGATTGTGTGATTGTGATTGTGCGATTGTGATTGTGTGGTTGTGTGATTGTGTGATTGTGAGATTGTGTGAATTGTGATATTGTGTGAATTGTGTGAATTGTGTGATTGCGTGGTTGTGTGATTGCGTGATTGCGTGGTTGTGTGATTGCGTGATTGTGTGATTGTGATTGTGTGATTGTGATTGTGTGATTGTGATTGTGTGATTGTGATTGTGTGATTGTGATTGTGTGATTGTGATTGTGTGATTGTGATTGTGTGATTGTGATTGTGTGATTGTGATTGTGTGATTGTGATTGTGTGATTGTGATTGTGTGATTGTGATTGTGTGATTGTGATTGTGTGATTGTGATTGTGTGATTGTGATTGTGTGATTGTGATTGTGTGATTGTGATTGTGTGATTGTGATTGTGTGATTGTGATTGTGTGATTGTGATTGTGTGATTGTGTGATTGTGATTGTGATTGTGTGATTGTGATTGTGTGATTGTGTGATTGTGATTGTGTGATTGCGATTGTGTGATTGCGATTGTGTGATTGCGATTGTGTGATTGCGATTGTGTGATTGCGATTGTGTGATTGCGATTGTGTGATTGCGATTGTGTGATTGCGATTGTGTGATTGTGATTGTGTGATTGTGATTGTGTGATTGTGATTGTGTGATTGTGATTGTGTGATTGTGATTGTGTGATTGTGATTGTGTGATTGTGATTGTGTGATTGTGATTGTGTGATTGTGATTGTGTGATTGTGATTGTGTGATTGTGATTGTGTGATTGTGATTGTGTGATTGTGATTGTGTGATTGTGATTGTGTGATTGTGATTGTGTGATTGTGATTGTGTGATTGTGATTGTGTGATTGTGATTGTGTGATTGTGATTGTGTGATTGTGATTGTGTGATTGTGATTGTGTGATTGTGATTGTGTGATTGTGATTGTGTGATTGTGATTGTGTGATTGTGATTGTGTGATTGTGATTGTGTGATTGTGATTGTGTGATTGTGATTGTGTGATTGTGATTGTGTGATTGTGATTGTGTGATTGTGATTGTGTGATTGTGATTGTGTGATTGTGATTGTGTGATTGTGATTGTGTGATTGTGATTGTGTGATTGTGATTGTGTGATTGTGATTGTGTGATTGTGATTGTGTGATTGTGATTGTGTGATTGTGATTGTGTGATTGTGATTGTGTGATTGTGATTGTGTGATTGTGATTGTGTGATTGTGATTGTGTGATTGTGATTGTGTGATTGTGATTGTGTGATTGTGATTGTGTGATTGTGATTGTGTGATTGTGATTGTGTGATTGTGATTGTGTGATTGTGATTGTGTGATTGTGATTGTGTGATTGTGATTGTGTGATTGTGATTGTGTGATTGTGATTGTGTGATTGTGATTGTGTGATTGTGATTGTGTGATTGTGATTGTGTGATTGTGATTGTGTGATTGTGATTGTGTGATTGTGATTGTGTGATTGTGATTGTGTGATTGTGATTGTGTGATTGTGATTGTGTGATTGTGATTGTGTGATTGTGATTGTGTGATTGTGATTGTGTGATTGTGATTGTGTGATTGTGATTGTGTGATTGTGATTGTGTGATTGTGATTGTGTGATTGTGATTGTGTGATTGTGATTGTGTGATTGTGATTGTGTGATTGTGATTGTGTGATTGTGATTGTGTGATTGTGATTGTGTGATTGTGATTGTGTGATTGTGATTGTGTGATTGTGATTGTGTGATTGTGATTGTGTGATTGTGATTGTGTGATTGTGATTGTGTGATTGTGATTGTGTGATTGTGATTGTGTGATTGTGATTGTGTGATTGTGATTGTGTGATTGTGATTGTGTGATTGTGATTGTGTGATTGTGATTGTGTGATTGTGATTGTGTGATTGTGATTGTGTGATTGTGATTGTGTGATTGTGATTGTGTGATTGTGATTGTGTGATTGTGATTGTGTGATTGTGATTGTGTGATTGTGATTGTGTGATTGTGATTGTGTGATTGTGATTGTGTGATTGTGATTGTGTGATTGTGATTGTGTGATTGTGATTGTGTGATTGTGATTGTGTGATTGTGATTGTGTGATTGTGATTGTGTGATTGTGATTGTGTGATTGTGATTGTGTGATTGTGATTGTGTGATTGTGATTGTGTGATTGTGATTGTGTGATTGTGATTGTGTGATTGTGATTGTGTGATTGTGATTGTGTGATTGTGATTGTGTGATTGTGATTGTGTGATTGTGATTGTGTGATTGTGATTGTGTGATTGTGATTGTGTGATTGTGATTGTGTGATTGTGATTGTGTGATTGTGATTGTGTGATTGTGATTGTGTGATTGTGATTGTGTGATTGTGATTGTGTGATTGTGATTGTGTGATTGTGATTGTGTGATTGTGATTGTGTGATTGTGATTGTGTGATTGTGATTGTGTGATTGTGATTGTGTGATTGTGATTGTGTGATTGTGATTGTGTGATTGTGATTGTGTGATTGTGATTGTGTGATTGTGATTGTGTGATTGTGATTGTGTGATTGTGATTGTGTGATTGTGATTGTGTGATTGTGATTGTGTGATTGTGATTGTGTGATTGTGATTGTGTGATTGTGATTGTGTGATTGTGATTGTGTGATTGTGATTGTGTGATTGTGATTGTGTGATTGTGATTGTGTGATTGTGATTGTGTGATTGTGATTGTGTGATTGTGATTGTGTGATTGTGATTGTGTGATTGTGATTGTGTGATTGTGATTGTGTGATTGTGATTGTGTGATTGTGATTGTGTGATTGTGATTGTGTGATTGTGATTGTGTGATTGTGATTGTGTGATTGTGATTGTGTGATTGTGATTGTGTGATTGTGATTGTGTGATTGTGATTGTGTGATTGTGATTGTGTGATTGTGATTGTGTGATTGTGATTGTGTGATTGTGATTGTGTGATTGTGATTGTGTGATTGTGATTGTGTGATTGTGATTGTGTGATTGTGATTGTGTGATTGTGATTGTGTGATTGTGATTGTGTGATTGTGATTGTGTGATTGTGATTGTGTGATTGTGATTGTGTGATTGTGATTGTGTGATTGTGATTGTGTGATTGTGATTGTGTGATTGTGATTGTGTGATTGTGATTGTGTGATTGTGATTGTGTGATTGTGATTGTGTGATTGTGATTGTGTGATTGTGATTGTGTGATTGTGATTGTGTGATTGTGATTGTGTGATTGTGATTGTGTGATTGTGATTGTGTGATTGTGATTGTGTGATTGTGATTGTGTGATTGTGATTGTGTGATTGTGATTGTGTGATTGTGATTGTGTGATTGTGATTGTGTGATTGTGATTGTGTGATTGTGATTGTGTGATTGTGATTGTGTGATTGTGATTGTGTGATTGTGATTGTGTGATTGTGATTGTGTGATTGTGATTGTGTGATTGTGATTGTGTGATTGTGATTGTGTGATTGTGATTGTGTGATTGTGATTGTGTGATTGTGATTGTGTGATTGTGATTGTGTGATTGTGATTGTGTGATTGTGATTGTGTGATTGTGATTGTGTGATTGTGATTGTGTGATTGTGATTGTGTGATTGTGATTGTGTGATTGTGATTGTGTGATTGTGATTGTGTGATTGTGATTGTGTGATTGTGATTGTGTGATTGTGATTGTATGATTGTGATTGTGATTGTGTGATTGTGATTGTGTGATTGTGATTGTGTGATTGTGATTGTGTGATTGTGATTGTGTGATTGTGATTGTGTGATTCTGATTGTGTGATTGTGTGAATGTGTGATTGTGTGACCGTGATTGTGTGATTGATGATTGTGTGATTGTGATTGTGCGATTGTGATTGTGTGGTTGTGTGATTGTGTGATTGTGAGATTGTGTGAATTGTGAGATTGTGTGAATTGTGTGAATTGTGTGATTGCGTGGTTGTGTGATTGCGTGATTGCGTGGTTGTGTGATTGCGTGATTGTGTGATTGCGTGATTGTGTGATTGTGATTGTGTGATTGTGATTGTGTGATTGTGATTGTGTGATTGTGATTGTGTGATTGTGATTGTGTGATTGTGATTGTGTGATTGTGATTGTGTGATTGTGATTGTGTGATTGTGATTGTGTGATTGTGATTGTGTGATTGTGATTGTGTGATTGTGATTGTGTGATTGTGATTGTGTGATTGTGATTGTGTGATTGTGATTGTGATTGTGTGATTGTGATTGTGTGATTGTGATTGTGTGATTGTGATTGTGTGATTGTGATTGTGTGATTGTGATTGTGTGATTGTGATTGTGTGATTGTGATTGTGTGATTGTGATTGTGTGATTGTGATTGTGTGATTGTGATTGTGTGATTGTGATTGTGTGATTGTGATTGTGTGATTGTGATTGTGTGATTGTGATTGTGTGATTGTGATTGTGTGATTGTGATTGTGTGATTGTGATTGTGTGATTGTGATTGTGTGATTGTGATTGTGTGATTGTGATTGTGTGATTGTGATTGTGTGATTGTGATTGTGTGATTGTGATTGTGTGATTGTGATTGTGTGATTGTGATTGTGTGATTGTGATTGTGTGATTGTGATTGTGTGATTGTGATTGTGTGATTCTGATTGTGTGATTGTGTGAATGTGTGATTGTGTGACCGTGATTGTGTGATTGATGATTGTGTGATTGTGATTGTGCGATTGTGATTGTGTGGTTGTGTGATTGTGTGATTGTGAGATTGTGTGAATTGTGAGATTGTGTGAATTGTGTGAATTGTGTGATTGCGTGGTTGTGTGATTGCGCGATTGCGTGGTTGTGTGATTGCGTGATTGTGTGATTGCGTGATTGTGTGATTGTGATTGTGTGATTGTGATTGTGTGATTGTGATTGTGTGATTGTGATTGTGTGATTGTGATTGTGTGATTGTGATTGTGTGATTGTGATTGTGTGATTGTGATTGTGTGATTGTGATTGTGTGATTGTGATTGTGTGATTGTGATTGTGTGATTGTGATTGTGTGATTGTGATTGTGTGATTGTGATTGTGTGATTGTGATTGTGTGATTGTGATTGTGTGATTGTGATTGTGTGATTGTGATTGTGTGATTGTGATTGTGTGATTGTGATTGTGTGATTGTGATTGTGTGATTGTGATTGTGTGATTGTGATTGTGTGATTGTGATTGTGTGATTGTGATTGTGTGATTGTGATTGTGTGATTGTGATTGTGTGATTGTGATTGTGTGATTGTGATTGTGTGATTGTGATTGTGTGATTGTGATTGTGTGATTGTGATTGTGTGATTGTGATTGTGTGATTGTGATTGTGTGATTGTGATTGTGTGATTGTGATTGTGTGATTGTGATTGTGTGATTGTGATTGTGTGATTGTGATTGTGTGATTGTGATTGTGTGATTGTGATGGTGTGATTGTGATTGTGTGATTGTGATTGTGTGATTGTGATTGTGTGATTGTGATTGTGTGATTGTGATTGTGTGATTGTGATTGTGTGATTGTGATTGTGTGATTGTGTGATTGTGATTGTGATTGTGTGATTGTGATTGTGTGATTGTGTGATTGTGATTGTGTGATTGCGATTGTGTGATTGCGATTGTGTGATTGCGATTGTGTGATTGCGATTGTGTGATTGTGATTGTGTGATTGTGATTGTGTGATTGTGATTGTGTGATTGTGATTGTGTGATTGTGATTGTGTGATTGTGATTGTGTGATTGTGATTGTGTGATTGTGATTGTGTGATTGTGATTGTGTGATTGTGATTGTGTGATTGTGATTGTGTGATTGTGATTGTGTGATTGTGATTGTGTGATTGTGATTGTGTGATTGTGATTGTGTGATTGTGATTGTGTGATTGTGATTGTGTGATTGTGATTGTGTGATTGTGATTGTGTGATTGTGATTGTGTGATTGTGATTGTGTGATTGTGATTGTGTGATTGTGATTGTGTGATTGTGATTGTGTGATTGTGATTGTGTGATTGTGATTGTGTGATTGTGATTGTGTGATTGTGATTGTGTGATTGTGATTGTGTGATTGTGATTGTGTGATTGTGATTGTGTGATTGTGATTGTGTGATTGTGATTGTGTGATTGTGATTGTGTGATTGTGATTGTGTGACTGTGATTGTGTGATTGTGATTGTGTGACTGTGATTGTGTGATTGTGATTGTGTGATTGTGATTGTGTGATTGTGATTGTGTGATTGTGATTGTGTGATTGTGATTGTGTGATTGTGATGGTGTGATTGTGATTGTGTGATTGTGATTGTGTGATTGTGATTGTGTGATTGTGATTGTGTGATTGTGATTGTGTGATTGTGATTGTGTGATTGTGATTGTGTGATTGTGATTGTGTGATTGTGATTGTGTGATTGTGATTGTGTGATTGTGATTGTGTGATTGTGATTGTGTGATTGTGATTGTGTGATTGTGATTGTGTGATTGTGATTGTGTGATTGTGATTGTGTGATTGTGATTGTGTGATTGTGATTGTGTGATTGTGATTGTGTGATTGTGATTGTGTGATTGTGATTGTGTGATTGTGATTGTGTGATTGTGATTGTGTGATTGTGATTGTGTGATTGTGATTGTGTGATTGTGATTGTGTGATTGTGATTGTGTGATTGTGATTGTGTGATTGTGATTGTGTGATTGTGATTGTGTGATTGTGATTGTGTGATTGTGATTGTGTGATTGTGATTGTGTGATTGTGATTGTGTGATTGTGATTGTGTGATTGTGATTGTGTGATTGTGATTGTGTGATTGTGATTGTGTGATTGTGATTGTGTGATTGTGATTGTGTGATTGTGATTGTGTGATTGTGATTGTGTGATTGTGATTGTGTGATTGTGATTGTGTGATTGTGATTGTGTGATTGTGATTGTGTGATTGTGATTGTGTGATTGTGATTGTGTGATTGTGATTGTGTGATTGTGATTGTGTGATTGTGATTGTGTGATTGTGATTGTGTGATTGTGATTGTGTGATTGTGATTGTGTGATTGTGATTGTGTGATTGTGATTGTGTGATTGTGATTGTGTGATTGTGATTGTGTGATTGTGATTGTGTGATTGTGATTGTGTGATTGTGATTGTGTGATTGTGATTGTGTGATTGTGATTGTGTGATTGTGATTGTGTGATTGTGATTGTGTGATTGTGATTGTGTGATTGTGATTGTGTGATTGTGATTGTGTGATTGTGATTGTGTGATTGTGATTGTGTGATTGTGATTGTGTGATTGTGATTGTGTGATTGTGATTGTGTGATTGTGATTGTGTGATTGTGATTGTGTGATTGTGATTGTGTGATTGTGATTGTGTGATTGTGATTGTGTGATTGTGATTGTGTGATTGTGATTGTGTGATTGTGATTGTGTGATTGTGATTGTGTGATTGTGATTGTGTGATTGTGATTGTGTGATTGTGATTGTGTGATTGTGATTGTGTGATTGTGATTGTGTGATTGTGATTGTGTGATTGTGATTGTGTGATTGTGATTGTGTGATTGTGATTGTGTGATTGTGATTGTGTGATTGTGATTGTGTGATTGTGATTGTGTGATTGTGATTGTGTGATTGTGATTGTGTGATTGTGATTGTGTGATTGTGATTGTGTGATTGTGATTGTGTGATTGTGATTGTGTGATTGTGATTGTGTGATTGTGATTGTGTGATTGTGATTGTGTGATTGTGATTGTGTGATTGTGATTGTGTGATTGTGATTGTATGATTGTGATTGTATGATTGTGATTGTATGATTGTGATAGTATGATTGTGATTGTATGATGTGATTGTATGATTGTGATTGTATGATTGTATTTGGGAGATTGTATTTGGGAGATTGTAATTGTATGATTGCGATTGTATGATTGAGATTGTATGATTGTGATTGTATGTTTGTGATTGTGTGACTGTGATTGTATTATTGTGATTGTATGATTGTGATTGTATGATTGTGATTGTATGATTGTGATTGTATGATTGTATTTGGGAGATTGTAATTGTATGATTGCGATTGTATGATTGTGATTGTATGATTGTGATTGTATGATTGTGATTGTATGATTGTGACTGTATGATTGTGTTGGTATTATTGTGATTGTGTGATTGTGATTGTATGATTGCGATTGTATGATTGTGATTGTATGATTGTGATTGTATGATTGTGATTGTATGATTCTGATTGTATGATTGTGATTGTATGATTGTGATGGTATGATTGTGATTCTATGATTGTGATTGTATGATTGTGATTGTATGATTGTGATTGTATGATTGTGATTGTATGATTGTGATTGTATGATTGTGATAGTATGATTGTGATTGTATGATTGTGATTGTGTGATTGTGATTGTATGATTGTGATAGTATGATTGTGATTGTATGATGTGATTGTATGATTGTGATTGTATGATTGTATTTGGGAGATTGTATTTGGGAGATTGTAATTGGATGATTGTGATTGTATGATTGTGATTGTATTATTGTGATTGTCTGATTGTGATTGTACGATTGTGGTTGTATGATTGTGATTGTATGATTATGATTGTATGATTGTGCTTGTATGATTGCGATTGTATGATTGTGATTGTATGATTTTATTTGGGAGATTGTAATTGTATGATTGCGATTGTATGATTGTGATTGTATGATTGTGCTTGTATGATTGCGATTGTATGATTGTGATTGTATGATTGTATTTGGGAGATTGTAATTTTATGATTGCGAGTGTATGATTGTGATGGTATGATTGTGATTGTATGATTGCGATCGTATGATTGTGTCTGTATGATTGTGATTGTATGATTGTGATTGTATGATTGTGATTGTGTGATTGTGATTGTGTGATTGTGATTGTGTGATTGTGATTGTGTGATTGTGATTGTGTGATTGTGATTGTGTGATTGTGATTGTGTGATTGTGATTGTGTGATTGTGATTGTGTGATTGTGATTGTGTGATTGTGATTGTGTGATTGTGATTGTGTGATTGTGATTGTGTGATTGTGATTGTGTGATTGTGATTGTGTGATTGTGATTGTGTGATTGTGATTGTGTGACTGTGATTGTGTGACTGTGATTGTGTGATTGTGATTGTGTGATTGTGATTGTGTGATTGTGATTGTGTGATTGTGATTGTGTGATTGTGATTGTGTGATTGTGATTGTGTGATTGTGATTGTGTGATTGTGATTGTGTGATTGTGATTGTGTGATTGTGATTGTGTGATTGTGATTGTGTGATTGTGATTGTGTGATTGTGATTGTGTGATTGCGATTGTGTGATTGCGATTGTGTGATTGGGATTGTGTGATTGGGATTGTGTGATTGTGATTGTGTGATTGTGATTGTGTGATTGTGATTGTGTGATTGTGATTGTGTGATTGTGATTGTGTGATTGTGATTGTGTGATTGTGATTGTGTGATTGTGATTGTGTGATTGTGATTGTGTGATTGTGATTGTGTGATTGTGATTGTGTGATTGTGATTGTGTGATTGTGTGATTGTGATTGTGTGATTGTGATTGTGTGATTGTGATTGTGTGATTGTGATTGTGTGATTGTGATTGTGTGATTGTGATTGTGTGATTGTGATTGTGTGATTGTGATTGTGTGATTGTGATTGTGTGATTGTGATTGTGTGATTGTGATTGTGTGATTGTGATTGTGTGATTGTGATTGTGTGATTGTGATTGTGTGATTGTGATTGTGTGATTGTGATTGTGTGATTGTGATTGTGTGATTGTGATTGTGTGATTGTGATTGTGTGATTGTGATTGTGTGATTGTGATTGTGTGATTGTGATTGTGTGATTGTGATTGTGTGATTGTGATTGTGTGATTGTGATTGTGTGATTGTGATTGTGTGATTGTGATTGTGTGATTGTGATTGTGTGATTGTGATTGTGTGATTGTGATTGTGTGATTGTGATTGTGTGATTGTGATTGTGTGATTGTGATTGTGTGATTGTGATTGTGTGATTGTGATTGTGTGATTGTGATTGTGTGATTGTGATTGTGTGATTGTGATTGTGTGATTGTGATTGTGTGATTGTGATTGTGTGATTGTGATTGTGTGATTGTGATTGTGTGATTGTGATTGTGTGATTGTGATTGTGTGATTGTGATTGTGTGATTGTGATTGTGTGATTGTGATTGTGTGATTGTGATTGTGTGATTGTGATTGTGTGATTGTGATTGTGTGATTGTGATTGTGTGATTGTGATTGTGTGATTGTGATTGTGTGATTGTGATTGTGTGATTGTGATTGTGTGATTGTGATTGTGTGATTGTGATTGTGTGATTGTGATTGTGTGATTGTGATTGTGTGATTGTGATTGTGTGATTGTGATTGTGTGATTGTGATTGTGTGATTGTGATTGTGTGATTGTGATTGTGTGATTGTGATTGTGTGATTGTGATTGTGTGATTGTGATTGTGTGATTGTGATTGTGTGATTGTGATTGTGTGATTGTGATTGTGTGATTGTGATTGTGTGATTGTGATTGTGTGATTGTGATTGTGTGATTGTGATTGTGTGATTGTGTGATTGCGTGATTGTGTGAATGTGTGATTGTGTGACCGTGATTGTGTGATTGTGAGATTGTGTGATTGTGTGATTTTGTGATTGTGTGATTGAGTTATGTGTGCTTGTGTGATTGTGTGGTTGTGAGAATGTGTGATTGCGTGATTAGGTGATTGTGTGATTGTGTGATTGTGTGATTGTGTGACTGTGTGATTGTGTGATTGTGTGATTGTGTGATTGTGTGATTGTGTGATTGTGTGATTGCGTGATTGTGATGGTGTGATTGTATGACTGTGTGATTGTGTGATTGTGTGATTGTGAGATTTTGTGACTGTGTGATTGTGTGATTGAGTGATTGTGTGATTGTGTGATTGTGTGATTGTGTGATTGTGTGATTGTGTGATTGTGTGATTGTGTGATTGTGTAATTGTGATTGTGTGATTGTGTGATTGTGTGATTGTGTGATTGTGTGATTGTGTGATTGTGTGATTGTGTGATTGTGTGATTGAGTGATTGTGTGCTTGTGTGATTGTGTGATTTTGTGATTGAGTGATTGTGTGATTGTGTGATTGTGTGATTGTGTGATTGTGTGATAGTGTGATTGTGTGATTGTGTGATTGTGTGATTGCGTGATTGCGTGATTGCGTGATTGTGATGGTGTGATTGTATGACTGTGTGATTGTGTGATTGTGTGATTGTAAGATTGTGTGATTGTGTGATTGAGTGATTGTGTGATTGTGTGATTGTGTGGTTGTGTGATTGTGTGATTGTGTGATTGTGTGATTGTGTGATTGTGTGATTGTGTGTTTGTGTGATTGTGGGATTGTGTGATTGTGTGATTGTGTGATTGTGTGATTGTGTGATTGTGTGATTGTGTGATTGTGTGATTGTGTGATTGTGTGATTGTGTGATTGTGTGATTGTGTGATTGTGTGGTTGTGCGATCGTGATTGTGTGATGGTGATTGTGTGATTGCGCGATTGTGATTGTGTGATTGTGTGACTGTGATTGTGTGATTGTGATTGTGTGATTGTGATTGTGTGATTGTGATTGTGTGATGGTGATTGTGTGATTGTGATTGTGTGATTGTGATTGTGTGATTGTGATTGTGTGCTTGTGATTGTGTGATTGTGATTGTGTGATTGTGATTGTGTGATTGTGATTGTGCGATTGTGATTGTGCGATTGTGATTGTGCGATTGTGATTGTGCGATTGTGATTGTGCGATTGTGATTGTGCGATTGTGATTGTGCGATTGTGATTGTGCGATTGTGATTGTGCGATTGTGATTGTGCGATTGTGATTGTGCGATTGTGATTGTGCGATTGTGATTGTGCGATTGTGATTGTGCGATTGTGATTGTGTGATTGTGATTGCGTGATTGTGATTGCGTGATTGTGATTGAGTGATTGTGTGATTGTGTGATTGTGTGATTGCGTGATTGTGTGAATGTGTGATTGTGTGACCGTGATTGTGTGATTGTGTGATTGTGTGATTATGAGATTGTGTGATTGTGTGATTTTGTGATTGTGTGATTGAGTTATGTGTGCTTGTGTGATTGTGTGGTTGTGAGATTGTGTGATTGTGTGATTAGGTGATTGTGTGATTGTGTGATTGTGTGATTGTGTGACTGTGTGATAGTGTGATTGTGTGATTGTGTGATTGTGTGATTGTGTGATTGTGTGATTGTGTGATTGTGTGACTGTGTGATTGTGTGATTGTGTGATTGTGTGATTGTGTGATTGCGTGATTGTGTGATTGTGTAATTGTGATTGTGTGATTGTGATTGTGTGTACTGTGTGATTGTGTGATTGTGTGATTGTGTGATTGTGTGATTGTGTGATAGTGTGATTGTGTGATTGTGTGATTGTGTGATTGTGTGATTGTGTGATTGTGTGATTGTGTGATTGTGTGATTGTGTGATTGTGTGATTGTGTGATTGTGTGATTGTGTGATTGTGTGATTGTGTGATTGTGTGATTGTGTGATTGTGTGATTGTGTGATTGTGTGATTGTGTGATTGTGTGATTGTGTGATTGTGTGATTGTGTGATTGTGTGATTGTGTGATTGTGTGATTGTGTGATTGTGTGATTGTGTGACTGTGATTGTGTGACCGTGATTGTGTGACCGTAATTGTGTGATCATGATTGTGTGATCGTGATTGTGTGATCGTGATTGTGTGACCGTGATTGTGTGATCGTGATTTTGTGATTGTGTGATCGTGATTGTGATTGTGTGATTGTGTGATTGTGTGATTGTGTGATTGTGTGACTGTGTGATTGTGTGATTGTGTGATTGTGTGATTGTGTGATTGTGTGATTGCGTGATTGTGTGATTGTGTAATTGTGATTGTGTGATTGGGATTGTGTGTACTGTGTGATTGTGTGATTGTGTGATTGTGTGATTGTGTGATTGTGTGATTGTGTGATTGTGTGATTGTGTGATTGTGTGATTGTGTGATTGTGTGATTGTGTGATTGTGTGATTGTGTGATTGTGTGATGTGTGATTGTGTGATTGTGTGATTGTGTGATTGTGTGATTGTGTGATTGTTTGATTGTGTGATTGTGTGATTGTGTGGTTGTGCGATCGTGATTGTGTGATCGTGATTGTGTGATCGCGTGATTGTGATTGTGTGATTGTGTGACTGTGATTGTGTGACCGTGATTGTGTGACCGTAATTGTGTGATCATGATTGTGTGATCGTGATTGTGTGATCGTGATTGTGTGACCGTGATTGTGTGATCGTGATTTTGTGATTGTGTGATTGTGTGATTGTGTGAATGTGTGATTGTGTTACCGTTATTGTGTGACCGTGATTGTGTGGTTGCGACTGTGTGATTGTGACTGTGTGATTGTGTGAGTGTGTTATTGTGTGATTGAGTGATTGTGTGACTGTGTGATTGTGTGATTGTGTGATTTTGTGATTGTGTGATTGTGTGATTGTGTGACCGTGATTTTGTGACCGCGATTTTGTGACCGTGATTGTGTGACCGTGATTGAGTGACCGTGATTGAGTGACCGTGATTGTGTGATCGTGTGATTGTGTGATTGTGTGATTGTGATTGTGTGATTGTGATTGTGTGATTGTGATTGTGTGATTGTGATTGTGTGATTGTGTCTGTGTGGTTGTGTGAGTGTGTGATTGTGTGATTGTGTGATTGTGTGATTGTGTGGTTGTGTGATTGTGTGACTGTGTGATTGTGTGATTGTGCGTTTGTGATTGTGTGATTGTGTGATTGTGCGATTGTGATTGTGTGATTGTGTGATTGTGTGATTGTGTGATTGTGTGATTGTGTGATTGTGTGATTGTGTGACTGTGTAATTGTGATTGTGTGATTGTGTGATTGTGTGATTGTGTGATTGTGTGATTGTGTGATTGTGTGATCGTGTGATTGTGTGATTGTGTGATTGTGTGATTGTGTGATTGTGTGATTGTGTTATTGTGTGATTGTGTGATTGTGTGATTGTGTGATAGTGTGATAGTGTGATTGTGTGATTGTGTGATTGTGTTATTGTGTGATTGTGTGATTGTGTGATTGTGTGACTGTGTGATTGTGTGATTGTGTGATTGTGTGATTGCGTGATTGTGTGATTGTGTAATTGTGATTGTGTGATTGTGATTGTGTGTACTGTGTGATTGTGTGATTGTGTGATTGTGTGATTGTGTGATAGTGTGATTGTGTGATTGTGTGATAGTGTGATTGTGTGATTGTGTGATTGCGTGATTGTGTTATTGTGTGATTGTGTGATTGTGTGATTGTGTGATTGTGTTATTGTGTGATAGTGTGATTGTGTGATTGTGTGATTGTGTGATTGTGTTATTGTGTGATTGTGTGATTGTGTGATTGTGTGATAGTGTGATTGTGTGATTGTGTGATTGTGTTATTGTGTGATTGTGTGATTGTGTGATTGTGTGATTGTGTGACTGTGTGATTGTGTGATTGTGTGATTGTGTGATTGCGTGATTGTGTGATTGTGTAATTGTGATTGTGTGATTGTGATTGTGTGTACTGTGTGATTGTGTGATTGTGTGATTGTGTGATTGTGTGATAGTGTGATTGTGTGATTGTGTGATAGTGTGATTGTGTGATTGTGTGATTGCGTGATTGTGTTATTGTGTGATTGTGTGATTGTGTGATTGTGTGATTGTGTGATTGTGTGATTGTGTGATTGTGTGACTGTGATTGTGTGACCGTGATTGTGTGACCGTAATTGTGTGATCATGATTGTGTGATCGTGATTGTGTGATCGTGATTGTGTGACCGTGATTGTGTGATCGTGATTTTGTGATTGTGTGATCGTGATTGTGATTGTGTGATTGTGTGATTGTGTGATTGTGTGATTGTGTGACTGTGTGATTGTGTGATTGTGTGATTGTGTGATTGTGTGATTGTGTGATTGCGTGATTGTGTGATTGTGTAATTGTGATTGTGTGATTGGGATTGTGTGTACTGTGTGATTGTGTGATTGTGTGATTGTGTGATTGTGTGATTGTGTGATTGTGTGATTGTGTGATTGTGTGATTGTGTGATTGTGTGATTGTGTGATGTGTGATTGTGTGATTGTGTGATTGTGTGATTGTGTGATTGTTTGATTGTGTGATTGTGTGATTGTGTGGTTGTGCGATCGTGATTGTGTGATCGTGATTGTGTGATCGCGTGATTGTGATTGTGTGATTGTGTGACTGTGATTGTGTGACCGTGATTGTGTGACCGTAATTGTGTGATCATGATTGTGTGATCGTGATTGTGTGATCGTGATTGTGTGACCGTGATTGTGTGATCGTGATTTTGTGATTGTGTGATTGTGTGATTGTGTGAATGTGTGATTGTGTTACCGTTATTGTGTGACCGTGATTGTGTGGTTGCGACTGTGTGATTGTGACTGTGTGATTGTGACTGTGTGATTGTGTGAGCGTGTTATTGTGTGATTGAGTGATTGTGTGACTGTGTGATTGTGTGATTGTGTGATTTTGTGATTGTCTGATTGTGTGATTGTGTGACCGTGATTGTGTGACCGCGATTTTGTGACCGTGATTGTGTGACCGTGATTGAGTGACCGTGATTGAGTGACCGTGATTGTGTGATCGTGTGATTGTGTGATTGTGTGATTGTGATTGTGTGATTGTGATTGTGTGATTGTGATTGTGTGATTGTGATTGTGTGATTGTGATTGTGTGATTGTGATTGTGTGATTGTGATTGTGTGGTTGTGATTGTGTGATTGTGTCTGTGTGATTGTGTGAGTGTGTGAGTGTGTGATTGTGTGATTGTGTGAATGTGTGGTTGTGTGATTGTGTGACTGTGTGATTGTGTGATTGTGTGATTGTGCGATTGTGATTGTGTGATTGTGCGATTGTGTGATTGTGTGACTGTGTGATTGTGTGATTGTGTGATTGTGTGATTGTGTGATTGTGTGATTGTGTGATTGTGTGATTGTGTGATTGTGTGACTGTGTGATTGTGTGATTGTGTGATTGTGTGATTGTGTGATTGCGTGATTGCGTGATTGTGATGGTGTGATTGTATGACTGTGTGATTGTGTGATTGTGTGATTGTGAGATTGTGTGATTGTGTGATTGAGTGATTGTGTGATTGTGTGATTGTGTGATTTTGTGATTGTGTGATTGTGTGATTGTGTGATTGTGTGATTGTGTGATTGTGTGATTGTGTGATTGTGTGATTGTGTGATTGTGTGATTGTGTGATTGTGTAATTGTGATTGTGTGATTGTGCGATTGTGTGATTGTGTGATTGTGTGATTGTGTGATTGTGTGATTGTGTGATTGAGTGATTGTGTGCTTGTGTGATTGTGTGATTGTGTGATTTTGTGATTGAGTGATTGTGTGATTGTGTGATTGTGTGATTGTGTGATTGTGTGATTGTGTGATTGTGTCATTGTGTGTTTGTGTGATTGTGGGATTGTGTGATTGTGTGATTGTGTGATTGTGTGATTGTGTGATTGTGTGATTGTGTGATTGTGTGATTGTGTGATTGTGTGATTGTGTGATTGTGTGATTGTGTGGTTGTGCGATCGTGATTGTGTGATGGTGATTGTGTGATTGCGCGATTGTGATTGTGTGATTGTGTGACTGTGATTGTGTGATTGTGATTGTGTGATTGTGATTGTGTGATTGTGATTGTGTGATGGTGATTGTGTGATTGTGATTGTGTGATTGTGTGATTGTGATTGTGTGATTGTGATTGTGTGATTGTGATTGTGTGATTGTGATTGTGTGATTGTGATTGTGCGATTGTGATTGTGCGATTGTGATTGTGCGATTGTGATTGTGCGATTGTGATTGTGCGATTGTGATTGTGCGATTGTGATTGTGCGATTGTGATTGTGCGATTGTGATTGTGCGATTGTGATTGTGCGATTGTGATTGTGCGATTGTGATTGTGCGATTGTGATTGTGTGATTGTGATTGCGTGATTGTGATTGCGTGATTGTGATTGAGTGATTGTGTGATTGTGTGATTGTGTGATTGCGTGATTGTGTGAATGTGTGATTGTGTGACCGTGATTGTGTGATTGTGTGATTGTGTGATTGTGAGATTGTGTGATTGTGTGATTTTGTGATTGTGTGATTGAGTTATGTGTGCTTGTGTGATTGTGTGGTTGTGAGATTGTGTGATTGTGTGATTAGGTGATTGTGTGATTGTGTGATTGTGTGATTGTGTGACTGTGTGATAGTGTGATTGTGTGCTTGTGTGATTGTGTGATTGTGTGATTGTGTGATTGTGTGATTGTGTGACTGTGTGATTGTGTGATTGTGTGATTGTGTGATTGTGTGATTGCGTGATTGTGTGATTGTGTAATTGTGATTGTGTGATTGTGATTGTGTGTACTGTGTGATTGTGTGATTGTGTGATTGTGTGATTGTGTGATAGTGTGATTGTGTGATTGTGTGATTGTGTGATTGTGTGATTGTGTGATTGTGTGATTGTGTGATTGTGTGACTGTGATTGTGTGACCGTGATTGTGTGACCGTAATTGTGTGATCATGATTGTGTGATCGTGATTGTGTGATCGTGATTGTGTGACCGTGATTGTGTGATCGTGATTTTGTGATTGTGTGATCGTGATTGTGATTGTGTGATTGTGTGATTGTGTGATTGTGTGATTGTGTGACTGTGTGATTGTGTGATTGTGTGATTGTGTGATTGTGTGATTGTGTGATTGTGTGATTGTGTGATTGTGTGATTGTGTGATTGTGTGATTGTGTGATTGTGTGATTGTGTGATTGTGTGATTGTGTGATTGTGTGACTGTGTGATTGTGTGATTGTGTGATTGTGTGATTGCGTGATTGTGATGGTGTGATTGTATGACTGTGTGATTGTGTGATTGTGTGATTGTGAGATTGTGTGATTGTGTGATTGAGTGATTGTGTGATTGTGTGATTGTGTGATTGTGTGATTGTGTGATTGTGTGATTGTGGGATTGTGTGATTGTGTGATTGTGTGATTGTGTGATTGTGTGATTGTGTAATTGTGATTGTGTGATTGTGTGATTGTGTGATTGTCTGATTGTGTGATTGTGTGATTGTGTGATCGTGTGATTGTGTGATTGTGTGATTGTGTGATTGTGTGATTGTGTGATTGTGTTATTGTGTGATTGTGTGATTGTGTGATTGTGTGATAGTGTGATTGTGTGATTGTGTGATTGTGTGATTGTGTGGTTGTGCGATCGTGATTGTGTGATCGTGATTGTGTGATTGCGTGATTGTGATTGTGTGATTGTGTGACTGTGATTGTGTGACCGTGATTGTGTGACCGTAATTGTGTGATCATGATTGTGTGATCGTGATTGTGTGATCGTGATTGTGTGACCGTGATTGTGTGATCGTGATTTTGTGATTGTGTGATTGTGTGATTGTGTGAATGTGTGATTGTGTTACCGTTATTGTGTGACCGTGATTGTGTGGTTGCGACTGTGTGATTGTGACTGTGTGATTGTGTGAGCGTGTTATTGTGTGATTGAGTGATTGTGTGACTGTGTGATTGTGTGATTGTGTGATTTTGTGATTGTCTGATTGTGTGATTGTGTGACCGTGATTGTGTGACCGCGATTTTGTGACCGTGATTGTGTGACCGTGATTGAGTGACCGTGATTGAGTGACCGTGATTGTGTGATCGTGTGATTGTGTGATTGTGTGATTGTGATTGTGTGATTGTGATTGTGTGATTGTGATTGTGTGATTGTGATTGTGTGATTGTGATTGTGTGATTGTGATTGTGTGGTTGTGATTGTGTGATTGTGTCTGTGTGATTGTGTGAGTGTGTGAGTGTGTGATTGTGTGATTGTGTGATTGTGTGGTTGTGTGATTGTGTGACTGTGTGATTGTGTGATTGTGTGATTGTGCGATTGTGATTGTGTGATTGTGTGATTGTGTGATTGTGTGATTGTGTGACTGTGTGATTGTGTGATTGTGTGATTGTGTGATTGTGTGATTGTGTGATTGTGTGATTGTGTGATTGTGTGATTGTGTGACTGTGTGATTGTGTGATTGTGTGATTGTGTGATTGTGTGATTGCGTGATTGCGTGATTGTGATGGTGTGATTGTATGACTGTGTGATTGTGTGATTGTGTGATTGTGAGATTGTGTGATTGTGTGATTGAGTGATTGTGTGATTGTGTGATTGTGTGATTTTGTGATTGTGTGATTGTGTGATTGTGTGATTGTGTGATTGTGTGATTGTGTGATTGTGTGATTGTGTGATTGTGTGATTGTGAGATTGTGTGATTGTGTGAATGTGTGATTGTGTGATTGTGTGATTGTGTAATTGTGATTGTGTGATTGTGCGATTGTGTGATTGTGTGATTGTGTGATTGTGTGATTGTGTGATTGTGTGATTGTGTGATTGAGTGATTGTGTGCTTGTGTGATTGTGTGATTGTGTGATTTTGTGATTGAGTGATTGTGTGATTGTGTGATTGTGTGATTGTGTGATTGTGTGATTGCGTGATTGCGTGATTGCGTGATTGTGATGGTGTGATTGTATGACTGTGTGATTGTGTGATTGTGTGATTGTGAGATTGTGTGATTGTGTGATTGAGTGATTGTGTGATTGTGTGATTGTGTGATTGTGTGATTGTGTGATTGTGTGATTGTGTGATTGTGTGATTGTGTGATTGTGTGATTGTGTGTTTGTGTGATTGTGGGATGGTGTGATTGTGTGATTGTGTGATTGTGTGATTGTGTGATTGTGTGATTGTGTGATTGTGTGATTGTGTGATTGTGTGATTGTGTGATTGTGTGATTGTGTGGTTGTGCGATCGTGATTGTGTGATGGTGATTGTGTGATTGCGCGATTGTGATTGTGTGATTGTGTGACTGTGATTGTGTGATTGTGATTGTGTGATTGTGATTGTGTGATTGTGATTGTGTGATTGTGATTGTGTGATTGTGATTGTGTGATTGTGATTGTGTGATTGTGATTGTGTGATTGTGATTGTGTGATTGTGATTGTGCGATTGTGATTGTGCGATTGTGATTGTGCGATTGTGATTGTGCGATTGTGATTGTGCGATTGTGATTGTGCGATTGTGATTGTGCGATTGTGATTGTGCGATTGTGATTGTGCGATTGTGATTGTGCGATTGTGATTGTGCGATTGTGATTGTGCGATTGTGATTGTGCGATTGTGATTGTGCGATTGTGATTGTGTGATTGTGATTGCGTGATTGTGATTGCGTGATTGTGATTGAGTGATTGTGTGATTGTGTGATTGTGTGATTGCGTGATTGTGTGAATGTGTGATTGTGTGACCGTGATTGTGTGATTGTGTGATTGTGTGATTGTGAGATTGTGTGATTGTGTGATTTTGTGATTGTGTGATTGAGTTATGTGTGCTTGTGTGATTGTGTGGTTGTGAGATTGTGTGATTGTGTGATTAGGTGATTGTGTGATTGTGTGATTGTGTGATTGTGTGACTGTGTGATAGTGTGATTGTGTGATTGTGTGATTGTGTGATTGTGTGATTGTGTGATTGTGTGATTGTGTGACTGTGTGATTGTGTGATTGTGTGATTGTGTGATTGTGTGATTGCGTGATTGTGTGATTGTGTAATTGTGATTGTGTGATTGTGATTGTGTGAACTGTGTGATTGTGTGATTGTGTGATTTTGTGATTGTGTGATAGTGTGATTGTGTGATTGTGTGATTGTGTGATTGTGTGATTGTGTGATTGTGTGATTGTGTGATTGTGTGATTGTGTGATTGTGTGATTGTGTGATTGTGTGATTGTGTGATTGTGTGATTGTGTGATTGTGTGATTGTGTGATTGTGTGATTGTGTGATTGTGTGATTGTGTGATTGTGTGATTGTGTGATTGTGTGATTGTGTGACTGTGATTGTGTGACCGTGATTGTGTGACCGTAATTGTGTGATCATGATTGTGTGATCGTGATTGTGTGATCGTGATTGTGTGACCGTGATTGTGTGATCGTGATTTTGTGATTGTGTGATCGTGATTGTGATTGTGTGATTGTGTGATTGTGTGATTGTGTGATTGTGTGACTGTGTGATTGTGTGATTGTGTGATTGTGTGATTGTGTGATTGTGTGATTGCGTGATTGTGTGATTGTGTAATTGTGATTGTGTGATTGGGATTGTGTGTACTGTGTGATTGTGTGATTGTGTGATTGTGTGATTGTGTGATTGTGTGATTGTGTGATTGTGTGATTGTGTGATTGTGTGATTGTGTGATTGTGTGATTGTGTGATTGTGTGATGTGTGATTGTGTGATTGTGTGATTGTGTGATTGTGTGATTGTGTGATTGTTTGATTGTGTGATTGTGTGATTGTGTGGTTGTGCGATCGTGATTGTGTGATCGTGATTGTGTGATCGCGTGATTGTGATTGTGTGATTGTGTGACTGTGATTGTGTGACCGTGATTGTGTGACCGTAATTGTGTGATCATGATTGTGTGATCGTGATTGTGTGATCGTGATTGTGTGACCGTGATTGTGTGATCGTGATTTTGTGATTGTGTGATTGTGTGATTGTGTGAATGTGTGTTTGTGTTACCGTTATTGTGTGACCGTGATTGTGTGGTTGCGACTGTGTGATTGTGACTGTGTGATTGTGTGAGTGTGTTATTGTGTGATTGAGTGATTGTGTGACTGTGTGATTGTGTGATTGTGTGATTTTGTGATTGTGTGATTGTGTGATTGTGTGACCGCGATTTTGTGACCGCGATTTTGTGACCGTGATTGTGTGACCGTGATTGAGTGACCGTGATTGAGTGACCGTGATTGTGTGATCGTGTGATTGTGTGATTGTGTGATTGTGATTGTGTGATTGTGATTGTGTGATTGTGATTGTGTGATTGTGATTGTGTGATTGTGATTGTGCGATTGTGATTGTGTGGTTGTGATTGTGTGATTGTGTCTGTGTGATTGTGTGAGTGTGTGAGTGTGTGATTGTGTGATTGTGTGATTGTGTGGTTGTGTGATTGTGTGACTGTGTGATTGTGTGATTGTGTGATTGTGCGATTGTGATTGTGTGATTGTGTGATTGTGTGATTGTGTGATTGTGTGACTGTGTGATTGTGTGATTGTGTGATTGTGTGATTGTGTGATTGTGTGATTGTGTGATTGTGTGATTGTGTGACTGTGTGATTGTGTGATTGTGTGATTGTGTGATTGTGTGATTGCGTGATTGCGTGATTGTGATGGTGTGATTGTATGACTGTGTGATTGTGTGATTGTGTGATTGTGAGATTGTGTGATTGTGTGATTGAGTGATTGTGTGATTGTGTGATTGTGTGATTTTGTGATTGTGTGATTGTGTGATTGTGTGATTGTGTGATTGTGTGATTGTGTGATTGTGTGATTGTGTGATTGTGTGATTGTGTGATTGTGTGATTGTGTGATTGTGTGATTGTGTGATTGTGTAATTGTGATTGTGTGATTGTGTGATTGTGTGATTGTGTGATTGTGTGATTGTGTGATTGTGTGATTGTGTGATTGAGTGATTGTGTGCTTGTGTGATTGTGTGATTGTGTGATTTTGTGATTGAGTGATTGTGTGATTGTGTGATTGTGTGATTGTGTGATTGTGTGATTGTGTGATTGTGTGATTGTGTGATTGTGTGATTGTGTGATTGTGTGATTGTGTGATTGTGTGATTGTGTGATTGTGTGATTGTGTGATTGTGTGATTGTGTGATTGTGTGGTTGTGCGATCGTGATTGTGTGATGGTGATTGTGTGATTGCGCGATTGTGATTGTGTGATTGTGTGACTGTGATTGTGTGATTGTGATTGTGTGATTGTGATTGTGTGATTGTGATTGTGTGATTGTGTGATGGTGATTGTGTGATTGTGATTGTGTGATTGTGATTGTGTGATTGTGATTGTGTGATTGTGATTGTGTGATTGTGATTGTGCGATTGTGATTGTGCGATTGTGATTGTGCGATTGTGATTGTGCGATTGTGATTGTGCGATTGTGATTGTGCGATTGTGATTGTGCGATTGTGATTGTGCGATTGTGATTGTGCGATTGTGATTGTGCGATTGTGATTGTGCGATTGTGATTGTGCGATTGTGATTGTGCGATTGTGATTGTGCGATTGTGATTGTGCGATTGTGATTGCGTGATTGTGATTGCGTGATTGTGATTGAGTGATTGTGTGATTGTGTGATTGTGTGATTGCGTGATTGTGTGAATGTGTGATTGTGTGACCGTGATTGTGTGATTGTGTGATTGTGTGATTGTGAGATTGTGTGATTGTGTGATTTTGTGATTGTGTGATTGAGTTATGTGTGCTTGTGTGATTGTGTGGTTGTGAGATTGTGTGATTGTGTGATTAGGTGATTGTGTGATTGTGTGATTGTGTGATTGTGTGACTGTGTGATTGTGTGATTGTGTGATTGTGTAATTGTGATTGTGTGATTGTGCGATTGTGTGATTGTGTGATTGTGTGATTGTGTGATTGTGTGATTGTGTGATTGTGTGATTGAGTGATTGTGTGCTTGTGTGATTGTGTGATTGTGTGATTTTGTGATTGAGTGATTGTGTGATTGTGTGATTGTGTGATTGTGTGATTGTGTGATTGCGTGATTGCGTGATTGCGTGATTGTGATGGTGTGATTGTATGACTGTGTGATTGTGTGATTGTGTGATTGTGAGATTGTGTGATTGTGTGATTGAGTGATTGTGTGATTGTGTGATTGTGTGATTGTGTGATTGTGTGATTGTGTGATTGTGTGATTGTGTGATTGTGTGATTGTGTGATTGTGTGTTTGTGTGATTGTGGGATGGTGTGATTGTGTGATTGTGTGATTGTGTGATTGTGTGATTGTGTGATTGTGTGATTGTGTGATTGTGTGATTGTGTGATTGTGTGATTGTGTGATTGTGTGGTTGTGCGATCGTGATTGTGTGATGGTGATTGTGTGATTGCGCGATTGTGATTGTGTGATTGTGTGACTGTGATTGTGTGATTGTGATTGTGTGATTGTGATTGTGTGATTGTGATTGTGTGATGGTGATTGTGTGATTGTGATTGTGTGATTGTGATTGTGTGATTGTGATTGTGTGATTGTGATTGTGTGATTGTGATTGTGTGATTGTGATTGTGCGATTGTGATTGTGCGATTGTGATTGTGCGATTGTGATTGTGCGATTGTGATTGTGCGATTGTGATTGTGCGATTGTGATTGTGCGATTGTGATTGTGCGATTGTGATTGTGCGATTGTGATTGTGCGATTGTGATTGTGCGATTGTGATTGTGCGATTGTGATTGTGCGATTGTGATTGTGCGATTGTGATTGTGCGATTGTGATTGTGTGATTGTGATTGCGTGATTGTGATTGCGTGATTGTGATTGAGTGATTGTGTGATTGTGTGATTGTGTGATTGCGTGATTGTGTGAATGTGTGATTGTGTGACCGTGATTGTGTGATTGTGTGATTGTGTGATTGTGAGATTGTGTGATTGTGTGATTTTGTGATTGTGTGATTGAGTTATGTGTGCTTGTGTGATTGTGTGGTTGTGAGATTGTGTGATTGTGTGATTAGGTGATTGTGTGATTGTGTGATTGTGTGATTGTGTGACTGTGTGATAGTGTGATTGTGTGATTGTGTGATTGTGTGATTGTGTGATTGTGTGATTGTGTGATTGTGTGACTGTGTGATTGTGTGATTGTGTGATTGTGTGATTGTGTGATTGCGTGATTGTGTGATTGTGTAATTGTGATTGTGTGATTGTGATTGTGTGAACTGTGTGATTGTGTGATTGTGTGATTGTGTGATTGTGTGATAGTGTGATTGTGTGATTGTGTGATTGTGTGATTGTGTGATTGTGTGATTGTGTGATTGTGTGATTGTGTGATTGTGTGATTGTGTGATTGTGTGATTGTGTGATTGTGTGATTGTGTGATTGTGTGATTGTGTGATTGTGTGATTGTGTGATTGTGTGATTGTGTGATTGTGTGATTGTGTGATTGTGTGATTGTGTGATTGTGTGATTGTGTGATTGTGTGATTGTGTGATTGTGTGACTGTGATTGTGTGACCGTGATTGTGTGACCGTAATTGTGTGATCATGATTGTGTGATCGTGATTGTGTGATCGTGATTGTGTGACCGTGATTGTGTGATCGTGATTTTGTGATTGTGTGATCGTGATTGTGATTGTGTGATTGTGTGATTGTGTGATTGTGTGATTGTGTGACTGTGTGATTGTGTGATTGTGTGATTGTGTGATTGTGTGATTGTGTGATTGCGTGATTGTGTGATTGTGTAATTGTGATTGTGTGATTGGGATTGTGTGTACTGTGTGATTGTGTGATTGTGTGATTGTGTGATTGTGTGATTGTGTGATTGTGTGATTGTGTGATTGTGTGATTGTGTGATTGTGTGATTGTGTGATTGTGTGATTGTGTGATGTGTGATTGTGTGATTGTGTGATTGTGTGATTGTGTGATTGTGTGATTGTTTGATTGTGTGATTGTGTGATTGTGTGGTTGTGCGATCGTGATTGTGTGATCGTGATTGTGTGATCGCGTGATTGTGATTGTGTGATTGTGTGACTGTGATTGTGTGACCGTGATTGTGTGACCGTAATTGTGTGATCATGATTGTGTGATCGTGATTGTGTGATCGTGATTGTGTGACCGTGATTGTGTGATCGTGATTTTGTGATTGTGTGATTGTGTGATTGTGTGAATGTGTGTTTGTGTTACCGTTATTGTGTGACCGTGATTGTGTGGTTGCGACTGTGTGATTGTGACTGTGTGATTGTGTGAGTGTGTTATTGTGTGATTGAGTGATTGTGTGACTGTGTGATTGTGTGATTGTGTGATTTTGTGATTGTGTGATTGTGTGATTGTGTGACCGTGATTTTGTGACCGCGATTTTGTGACCGTGATTGTGTGACCGTGATTGAGTGACCGTGATTGAGTGACCGTGATTGTGTGATCGTGTGATTGTGTGATTGTGTGATTGTGATTGTGTGATTGTGATTGTGTGATTGTGATTGTGTGATTGTGATTGTGTGATTGTGATTGTGCGATTGTGATTGTGTGGTTGTGATTGTGTGATTGTGTCTGTGTGATTGTGTGAGTGTGTGAGTGTGTGATTGTGTGATTGTGTGATTGTGTGGTTGTGTGATTGTGTGACTGTGTGATTGTGTGATTGTGTGATTGTGCGATTGTGATTGTGTGATTGTGTGATTGTGTGATTGTGTGATTGTGTGACTGTGTGATTGTGTGATTGTGTGATTGTGTGATTGTGTGATTGTGTGATTGTGTGATTGTGTGATTGTGTGACTGTGTGATTGTGTGATTGTGTGATTGTGTGATTGTGTGATTGCGTGATTGCGTGATTGTGATGGTGTGATTGTATGACTGTGTGATTGTGTGATTGTGTGATTGTGAGATTGTGTGATTGTGTGATTGAGTGATTGTGTGATTGTGTGATTGTGTGATTTTGTGATTGTGTGATTGTGTGATTGTGTGATTGTGTGATTGTGTGATTGTGTGATTGTGTGATTGTGTGATTGTGTGATTGTGTGATTGTGTGATTGTGTGATTGTGTGATTGTGTGATTGTGTAATTGTGATTGTGTGATTGTGTGATTGTGTGATTGTGTGATTGTGTGATTGTGTGATTGTGTGATTGTGTGATTGTGTGATTGAGTGATTGTGTGCTTGTGTGATTGTGTGATTGTGTGATTTTGTGATTGAGTGATTGTGTGATTGTGTGATTGTGTGATTGTGTGATTGTGTGATTGTGTGATTGTGTGATTGTGTGATTGTGTGATTGTGTGATTGTGTGATTGTGTGATTGTGTGATTGTGTGATTGTGTGATTGTGTGATTGTGTGATTGTGTGGTTGTGCGATCGTGATTGTGTGATGGTGATTGTGTGATTGCGCGATTGTGATTGTGTGATTGTGTGACTGTGATTGTGTGATTGTGATTGTGTGATTGTGATTGTGTGATTGTGATTGTGCGATTGTGTGATGGTGATTGTGTGATTGTGATTGTGTGATTGTGATTGTGTGATTGTGATTGTGTGATTGTGATTGTGCGATTGTGATTGTGCGATTGTGATTGTGCGATTGTGATTGTGCGATTGTGATTGTGCGATTGTGATTGTGCGATTGTGATTGTGCGATTGTGATTGTGCGATTGTGATTGTGCGATTGTGATTGTGCGATTGTGATTGTGCGATTGTGATTGTGCGATTGTGATTGTGCGATTGTGATTGTGCGATTGTGATTGTGCGATTGTGATTGTGTGATTGTGATTGCGTGATTGTGATTGCGTGATTGTGTTTGAGTGATTGTGTGATTGTGTGATTGTGTGATTGCGTGATTGTGTGAATGTGTGATTGTGTGACCGTGATTGTGTGATTGTGTGATTGTGTGATTGTGAGATTGTGTGATTGTGTGATTTTGTGATTGTGTGATTGAGTTATGTGTGCTTGTGTGATTGTGTGGTTGTGAGATTGTGTGATTGTGTGATTAGGTGATTGTGTGATTGTGTGATTGTGTGATTGTGTGACTGTGTGATTGTGTGATTGTGTGATTGTGAGATTGTGTGATTGTGTGATTGAGTGATTGTGTGATTGTGTGATTGTGTGATTTTGTGATTGTGTGATTGTGTGATTGTGTGATTGTGTGATTGTGTGATTGTGTGATTGTGTGATTGTGTGATTGTGTGATTGTGTGATTGTGTGATTGTGTGATTGTGTGATTGTGTGATTGTGTAATTGTGATTGTGTGATTGTGTGATTGTGTGATTGTGTGATTGTGTGATTGTGTGATTGTGTGATTGTGTGATTGTGTGATTGAGTGATTGTGTGCTTGTGTGATTGTGTGATTGTGTGATTTTGTGATTGAGTGATTGTGTGATTGTGTGATTGTGTGATTGTGTGATTGTGTGATTGTGTGATTGTGTGATTGTGTGATTGTGTGATTGTGTGATTGTGTGATTGTGTGATTGTGTGATTGTGTGATTGTGTGATTGTGTGATTGTGTGATTGTGTGATTGTGTGGTTGTGCGATCGTGATTGTGTGATGGTGATTGTGTGATTGCGCGATTGTGATTGTGTGATTGTGTGACTGTGATTGTGTGATTGTGATTGTGTGATTGTGATTGTGTGATTGTGATTGTGTGATTGTGTGATGGTGATTGTGTGATTGTGATTGTGTGATTGTGATTGTGTGATTGTGATTGTGTGATTGTGATTGTGCGATTGTGATTGTGCGATTGTGATTGTGCGATTGTGATTGTGCGATTGTGATTGTGCGATTGTGATTGTGCGATTGTGATTGTGCGATTGTGATTGTGCGATTGTGATTGTGCGATTGTGATTGTGCGATTGTGATTGTGCGATTGTGATTGTGCGATTGTGATTGTGCGATTGTGATTGTGCGATTGTGATTGTGCGATTGTGATTGTGTGATTGTGATTGCGTGATTGTGATTGCGTGATTGTGATTGAGTGATTGTGTGATTGTGTGATTGTGTGATTGCGTGATTGTGTGAATGTGTGATTGTGTGACCGTGATTGTGTGATTGTGTGATTGTGTGATTGTGAGATTGTGTGATTGTGTGATTTTGTGATTGTGTGATTGAGTTATGTGTGCTTGTGTGATTGTGTGGTTGTGAGATTGTGTGATTGTGTGATTAGGTGATTGTGTGATTGTGTGATTGTGTGATTGTGTGACTGTGTGATAGTGTGATTGTGTGATTGTGTGATTGTGTGATTGTGTGATTGTGTGATTGTGTGATTGTGTGACTGTGTGATTGTGTGATTGTGTGATTGTGTGATTGTGTGATTGCGTGATTGTGTGATTGTGTAATTGTGATTGTGTGATTGTGATTGTGTGTACTGTGTGATTGTGTGATTGTGTGATTGTGTGATTGTGTGATAGTGTGATTGTGTGATTGTGTGATTGTGTGATTGTGTGATTGTGTGATTGTGTGATTGTGTGATTGTGTGACTGTGATTGTGTGACCGTGATTGTGTGACCGTAATTGTGTGATCATGATTGTGTGATCGTGATTGTGTGATCGTGATTGTGTGACCGTGATTGTGTGATCGTGATTTTGTGATTGTGTGATCGTGATTGTGATTGTGTGATTGTGTGATTGTGTGATTGTGTGACTGTGTGATTGTGTGATTGTGTGATTGTGTGATTGTGTGATTGTGTGATTGTGTGATTGTGTGATTGTGTGATTGTGTGATTGTGTGATTGTGTGATTGTGTGATTGTGTGATTGTGTGATTGTGTGATTGTGTGACTGTGTGATTGTGTGATTGTGTGATTGTGTGATTGCGTGATTGTGATGGTGTGATTGTATGACTGTGTGATTGTGTGATTGTGTGATTGTGAGATTGTGTGATTGTGTGATTGAGTGATTGTGTGATTGTGTGATTGTGTGATTGTGTGATTGTGTGATTGTGTGATTGTGGGATTGTGTGATTGTGTGATTGTGTGATTGTGTGATTGTGTGATTGTGTAATTGTGATTGTGTGATTGTGTGATTGTGTGATTGTCTGATTGTGTGATTGTGTGATTGTGTGATCGTGTGATTGTGTGATTGTGTGATTGTGTGATTGTGTGATTGTGTGATTGTGTTATTGTGTGATTGTGTGATTGTGTGATTGTGTGATAGTGTGATTGTGTGATTGTGTGATTGTGTGATTGTGTGGTTGTGCGATCGTGATTGTGTGATCGTGATTGTGTGATTGCGTGATTGTGATTGTGTGATTGTGTGACTGTGATTGTGTGACCGTGATTGTGTGACCGTAATTGTGTGATCATGATTGTGTGATCGTGATTGTGTGATCGTGATTGTGTGACCGTGATTGTGTGATCGTGATTTTGTGATTGTGTGATTGTGTGATTGTGTGAATGTGTGATTGTGTTACCGTTATTGTGTGACCGTGATTGTGTGGTTGCGACTGTGTGATTGTGACTGTGTGATTGTGTGAGCGTGTTATTGTGTGATTGAGTGATTGTGTGACTGTGTGATTGTGTGATTGTGTGATTTTGTGATTGTCTGATTGTGTGATTGTGTGACCGTGATTGTGTGACCGCGATTTTGTGACCGTGATTGTGTGACCGTGATTGAGTGACCGTGATTGAGTGACCGTGATTGTGTGATCGTGTGATTGTGTGATTGTGTGATTGTGATTGTGTGATTGTGATTGTGTGATTGTGATTGTGTGATTGTGATTGTGTGATTGTGATTGTGTGGTTGTGATTGTGTGATTGTGTCTGTGTGATTGTGTGAGTGTGTGAGTGTGTGATTGTGTGATTGTGTGATTGTGTGGTTGTGTGATTGTGTGACTGTGTGATTGTGTGATTGTGTGATTGTGCGATTGTGATTGTGTGATTGTGTGATTGTGTGATTGTGTGATTGTGTGATTGTGTGACTGTGTGATTGTGTGATTGTGTGATTGTGTGATTGTGTGATTGTGTGATTGTGTGATTGTGTGATTGTGTGACTGTGTGATTGTGTGATTGTGTGATTGTGTGATTGTGTGATTGCGTGATTGCGTGATTGTGATGGTGTGATTGTATGACTGTGTGATTGTGTGATTGTGTGATTGTGAGATTGTGTGATTGTGTGATTGAGTGATTGTGTGATTGTGTGATTGTGTGATTTTGTGATCGTGTGATTGTGTGATTGTGTGATTGTGTGATTGTGTGATTGTGTGATTGTGTGATTGTGTGATTGTGTGATTGTGAGATTGTGTGATTGTGTGATTGTGTGATTGTGTGATTGTGTGATTGTGTAATTGTGATTGTGTGATTTTGCGATTGTGTGATTGTGTGATTGTGTGATTGTGTGATTGTGTGATTGTGTGATTGTGTGATTGAGTGATTGTGTGCTTGTGTGATTGTGTGATTGTGTGATTTTGTGATTGAGTGATTGTGTGATTGTGTGATTGTGTGATTGTGTGATTGTGTGATTGCGTGATTGCGTGATTGCGTGATTGTGATGGTGTGATTGTATGACTGTGTGATTGTGTGATTGTGTGATTGTGAGATTGTGTGATTGTGTGATTGAGTGATTGTGTGATTGTGTGATTGTGTGATTGTGTGATTGTGTGATTGTGTGATTGTGTGATTGTGTGATTGTGTGATTGTGTGATTGTGTGTTTGTGTGATTGTGGGATGGTGTGATTGTGTGATTGTGTGATTGTGTGATTGTGTGATTGTGTGATTGTGTGATTGTGTGATTGTGTGATTGTGTGATTGTGTGATTGTGTGATTGTGTGATTGTGTGGTTGTGCGATCGTGATTGTGTGATGGTGATTGTGTGATTGCGCGATTGTGATTGTGTGATTGTGTGACTGTGATTGTGTGATTGTGATTGTGTGATTGTGATTGTGTGATTGTGATTGTGTGATGGTGATTGTGTGATTGTGATTGTGTGATTGTGATTGTGTGATTGTGATTGTGTGATTGTGATTGTGTGATTGTGATTGTGTGATTGTGATTGTGTGATTGTGATTGTGCGATTGTGATTGTGCGATTGTGATTGTGCGATTGTGATTGTGCGATTGTGATTGTGCGATTGTGATTGTGCGATTGTGATTGTGCGATTGTGATTGTGCGATTGTGATTGTGCGATTGTGATTGTGCGATTGTGATTGTGCGATTGTGATTGTGTGATTGTGATTGCGTGATTGTGATTGCGTGATTGTGATTGAGTGATTGTGTGATTGTGTGATTGTGTGATTGTGTGATTGCGTGATTGTGTGAATGTGTGATTGTGTGACCGTGATTGTGTGATTGTGTGATTGTGTGATTGTGAGATTGTGTGATTGTGTGATTTTGTGATTGTGTGATTGAGTTATGTGTGCTTGTGTGATTGTGTGGTTGTGAGATTGTGTGATTGTGTGATTAGGTGATTGTGTGATTGTGTGATTGTGTGATTGTGTGACTGTGTGATAGTGTGATTGTGTGATTGTGTGATTGTGTGATTGTGTGATTGTGTGATTGTGTGATTGTGTGACTGTGTGATTGTGTGATTGTGTGATTGTGTGATTGTGTGATTGCGTGATTGTGTGATTGTGTAATTGTGATTGTGTGATTGTGATTGTGTGTACTGTGTGATTGTGTGATTGTGTGATTGTGTGATTGTGTGATAGTGTGATTGTGTGATTGTGTGATTGTGTGATTGTGTGATTGTGTGATTGTGTGATTGTGTGATTGTGTGATTGTGTGATTGTGTGATTGTGTGATTGTGTGATTGTGTGATTGTGTGATTGTGTGATTGTGTGATTGTGTGATTGTGTGATTGTGTGATTGTGTGATTGTGTGATTGTGTGATTGTGTGATTGTGTGATTGTGTGATTGTGTGATTGTGTGATTGTGTGATTGTGTGACTGTGATTGTGTGACCGTGATTGTGTGACCGTAATTGTGTGATCATGATTGTGTGATCGTGATTGTGTGATCGTGATTGTGTGACCGTGATTGTGTGATCGTGATTTTGTGATTGTGTGATCGTGATTGTGATTGTGTGATTGTGTGATTGTGTGATTGTGTGATTGTGTGACTGTGTGATTGTGTGATTGTGTGATTGTGTGATTGTGTGATTGTGTGATTGCGTGATTGTGTGATTGTGTAATTGTGATTGTGTGATTGGGATTGTGTGTACTGTGTGATTGTGTGATTGTGTGATTGTGTGATTGTGTGATTGTGTGATTGTGTGATTGTGTGATTGTGTGATTGTGTGATTGTGTGATTGTGTGATTGTGTGATGTGTGATTGTGTGATTGTGTGATTGTGTGATTGTGTGATTGTGTGATTGTTTGATTGTGTGATTGTGTGAATGTGTGGTTGTGCGATCGTGATTGTGTGATCGTGATTGTGTGATCGTGATTGTGTGATCGCGTGATTGTGATTGTGTGATTGTGTGACTGTGATTGTGTGACCGTGATTGTGTGACCGTAATTGTGTGATCATGATTGTGTGATCGTGATTGTGTGATCGTGATTGTGTGACCGTGATTGTGTGATCGTGATTTTGTGATTGTGTGATTGTGTGATTGTGTGAATGTGTGTTTGTGTTACCGTTATTGTGTGACCGTGATTGTGTGGTTGCGACTGTGTGATTGTGACTGTGTGATTGTGTGAGTGTGTTATTGTGTGATTGAGTGGTTGTGTGACTGTGTGATTGTGTGATTGTGTGATTTTGTGATTGTGTGATTGTGTGATTGTGTGACCGTGATTTTGTGACCGCGATTTTGTGACCGTGATTGTGTGACCGTGATTGAGTGACCGTGATTGAGTGACCGTGATTGTGTGATCGTGTGATTGTGTGATTGTGTGATTGTGATTGTGTGATTGTGATTGTGTGATTGTGATTGTGTGATTGTGATTGTGTGATTGTGATTGTGTGATTGTGATTGTGCGATTGTGATTGTGTGGTTGTGATTGTGTGATTGTGTCTGTGTGATTGTGTGAGTGTGTGAGTGTGTGATTGTGTGATTGTGTGATTGTGTGGTTGTGTGATTGTGTGACTGTGTGATTGTGTGATTGTGTGATTGTGCGATTGTGATTGTGTGATTGTGTGATTGTGTGATTGTGTGATTGTGTGACTGTGTGATTGTGTGATTGTGTGATTGTGTGATTGTGTGATTGTGTGATTGTGTGATTGTGTGATTGTGTGACTGTGTGATTGTGTGATTGTGTGATTGTGTGATTGTGTGATTGCGTGATTGCGTGATTGTGATGGTGTGATTGTATGACTGTGTGATTGTGTGATTGTGTGATTGTGAGATTGTGTGATTGTGTGATTGAGTGATTGTGTGATTGTGTGATTGTGTGATTTTGTGATTGTGTGATTGTGTGATTGTGTGATTGTGTGATTGTGTGATTGTGTGATTGTGTGATTGTGTGATTGTGTGATTGTGTGATTGTGTGATTGTGTGATTGTGTGATTGTGTGATTGTGTGATTGTGTGATTGTGTGATTGTGTAATTGTGATTGTGTGATTGTGTGATTGTGTGATTGTGTGATTGTGTGATTGTGTGATTGTGTGATTGTGTGATTGAGTGATTGTGTGCTTGTGTGATTTTGTGATTGTGTGATTTTGTGATTGAGTGATTGTGTGATTGTGTGATTGTGTGATTGTGTGATTGTGTGATTGTGTGATTGTGTGATTGTGTGATTGTGTGATTGTGTGATTGTGTGATTGTGTGATTGTGTGATTGTGTGATTGTGTGATTGTGTGATTGTGTGATTGTGTGATTGTGTGATTGTGTGATTGTGTGATTGTGTGATTGTGTGGTTGTGCGATCGTGATTGTGTGATGGTGATTGTGTGATTGCGCGATTGTGATTGTGTGATTGTGTGACTGTGATTGTGTGATTGTGATTGTGTGATTGTGATTGTGTGATTGTGATTGTGTGATGGTGATTGTGTGATTGTGATTGTGTGATTGTGATTGTGTGATTGTGATTGTGTGATTGTGATTGTGTGATTGTGATTGTGTGATTGTGATTGTGTGATTGTGATTGTGCGATTGTGATTGTGCGATTGTGATTGTGCGATTGTGATTGTGCGATTGTGATTGTGCGATTGTGATTGTGCGATTGTGATTGTGCGATTGTGATTGTGCGATTGTGATTGTGCGATTGTGATTGTGCAATTGTGATTGTGCGATTGTGATTGTGCGATTGTGATTGTGTGATTGTGATTGCGTGATTGTGATTGCGTGATTGTGATTGAGTGATTGTGTGATTGTGTGATTGTGTGATTGCGTGATTGTGTGAATGTGTGATTGTGTGACCGTGATTGTGTGATTGTGTGATTGTGTGATTGTGAGATTGTGTGATTGTGTGATTTTGTGATTGTGTGATTGAGTGATTGTGTGCTTGTGTGATTTTGTGATTGTGTGATTTTGTGATTGAGTGATTGTGTGATTGTGTGATTGTGTGATTGTGTGATTGTGTGATTGTGTGATTGTGTGATTGTGTGGTTGTGCGATCGTGATTGTGTGATGGTGATTGTGTGATTGTGCGATTGTGATTGTGCGATTGTGATTGTGCGATTGTGATTGTGCGATTGTGATTGTGCGATTGTGATTGTGCGATTGTGATTGTGCGATTGTGATTGTGCGATTGTGATTGTGCGATTGTGATTGTGCAATTGTGATTGTGCGATTGTGATTGTGCGATTGTGATTGTGTGATTGTGATTGCGTGATTGTGATTGCGTGATTGTGATTGAGTGATTGTGTGATTGTGTGATTGTGTGATTGCGTGATTGTGTGAATGTGTGATTGTGTGACCGTGATTGTGTGATTGTGTGATTGTGTGATTGTGAGATTGTGTGATTGTGTGATTTTGTGATTGTGTGATTGAGTTATGTGTGCTTGTGTGATTGTGTGGTTGTGAGATTGTGTGATTGTGTGATTAGGTGATTGTGTGATTGTGTGATTGTGTGATTGTGTGACTGTGTGATAGTGTGATTGTGTGATTGTGTGATTGTGTGATTGTGTGATTGTGTGATTGTGTGATTGTGTGACTGTGTGATTGTGTGATTGTGTGATTGTGTGATTGTGTGATTGCGTGATTGTGTGATTGTGTAATTGTGATTGTGTGATTGTGATTGTGTGTACTGTGTGATTGTGTGATTGTGTGATTGTGTGATTGTGTGATAGTGTGATTGTGTGATTGTGTGATTGTGTGATTGTGTGATTGTGTGATTGTGTGATTGTGTGATTGTGTGACTGTGATTGTGTGACCGTGATTGTGTGACCGTAATTGTGTGATCATGATTGTGTGATCGTGATTGTGTGATCGTGATTGTGTGACCGTGATTGTGTGATCGTGATTTTGTGATTGTGTGATCGTGATTGTGATTGTGTGATTGTGTGATTGTGTGATTGTGTGATTGTGTGACTGTGTGATTGTGTGATTGTGTGATTGTGTGATTGTGTGATTGTGTGATTGTGTGATTGTGTGATTGTGTGATTGTGTGATTGTGTGATTGTGTGATTGTGTGATTGTGTGATTGTGTGACTGTGTGATTGTGTGATTGTGTGATTGTGTGATTGCGTGATTGTGATGGTGTGATTGTATGACTGTGTGATTGTGTGATTGTGTGATTGTGAGATTGTGTGATTGTGTGATTGAGTGATTGTGTGATTGTGTGATTGTGTGATTGTGTGATTGTGTGATTGTGTGATTGTGGGATTGTGTGATTGTGTGATTGTGTGATTGTGTGATTGTGTGATTGTGTAATTGTGATTGTGTGATTGTGTGATTGTGTGATTGTCTGATTGTGTGATTGTGTGATTGTGTGATCGTGTGATTGTGTGATTGTGTGATTGTGTGATTGTGTGATTGTGTGATTGTGTTATTGTGTGATTGTGTGATTGTGTGATTGTGTGATAGTGTGATTGTGTGATTGTGTGATTGTGTGATTGTGTGGTTGTGCGATCGTGATTGTGTGATCGTGATTGTGTGATTGCGTGATTGTGATTGTGTGATTGTGTGACTGTGATTGTGTGACCGTGATTGTGTGACCGTAATTGTGTGATCATGATTGTGTGATCGTGATTGTGTGATCGTGATTGTGTGACCGTGATTGTGTGATCGTGATTTTGTGATTGTGTGATTGTGTGATTGTGTGAATGTGTGATTGTGTTACCGTTATTGTGTGACCGTGATTGTGTGGTTGCGACTGTGTGATTGTGACTGTGTGATTGTGTGAGCGTGTTATTGTGTGATTGAGTGATTGTGTGACTGTGTGATTGTGTGATTGTGTGATTTTGTGATTGTGTGATTGTGTGATTGTGTGGTTGTGCGATCGTGATTGTGTGATGGTGATTGTGTGATTGCGCGATTGTGATTGTGTGATTGTGTGACTGTGATTGTGTGATTGTGATTGTGTGATTGTGATTGTGTGATTGTGATTGTGTGATGGTGATTGTGTGATTGTGATTGTGTGATTGTGATTGTGTGATTGTGATTGTGTGATTGTGATTGTGTGATTGTGATTGTGTGATTGTGATTGTGTGATTGTGATTGTGCGATTGTGATTGTGCGATTGTGATTGTGCGATTGTGATTGTGCGATTGTGATTGTGCGATTGTGATTGTGCGATTGTGATTGTGCGATTGTGATTGTGCGATTGTGATTGTGCGATTGTGATTGTGCAATTGTGATTGTGCGATTGTGATTGTGCGATTGTGATTGTGTGATTGTGATTGCGTGATTGTGATTGCGTGATTGTGATTGAGTGATTGTGTGATTGTGTGATTGTGTGATTGCGTGATTGTGTGAATGTGTGATTGTGTGACCGTGATTGTGTGATTGTGTGATTGTGTGATTGTGAGATTGTGTGATTGTGTGATTTTGTGATTGTGTGATTGAGTGATTGTGTGCTTGTGTGATTTTGTGATTGTGTGATTTTGTGATTGAGTGATTGTGTGATTGTGTGATTGTGTGATTGTGTGATTGTGTGATTGTGTGATTGTGTGATTGTGTGATTGTGTGATTGTGTGATTGTGTGATTGTGTGATTGTGTGATTGTGTGATTGTGTGATTGTGTGATTGTGTGATTGTGTGATTGTGTGATTGTGTGATTGTGTGATTGTGTGATTGTGTGGTTGTGCGATCGTGATTGTGTGATGGTGATTGTGTGATTGCGCGATTGTGATTGTGTGATTGTGTGACTGTGATTGTGTGATTGTGATTGTGTGATTGTGATTGTGTGATTGTGATTGTGTGATGGTGATTGTGTGATTGTGATTGTGTGATTGTGATTGTGTGATTGTGATTGTGTGATTGTGATTGTGTGATTGTGATTGTGTGATTGTGATTGTGTGATTGTGATTGTGCGATTGTGATTGTGCGATTGTGATTGTGCGATTGTGATTGTGCGATTGTGATTGTGCGATTGTGATTGTGCGATTGTGATTGTGCGATTGTGATTGTGCGATTGTGATTGTGCGATTGTGATTGTGCAATTGTGATTGTGCGATTGTGATTGTGCGATTGTGATTGTGTGATTGTGATTGCGTGATTGTGATTGCGTGATTGTGATTGAGTGATTGTGTGATTGTGTGATTGTGTGATTGCGTGATTGTGTGAATGTGTGATTGTGTGACCGTGATTGTGTGATTGTGTGATTGTGTGATTGTGAGATTGTGTGATTGTGTGATTTTGTGATTGTGTGATTGAGTTATGTGTGCTTGTGTGATTGTGTGGTTGTGAGATTGTGTGATTGTGTGATTAGGTGATTGTGTGATTGTGTGATTGTGTGATTGTGTGACTGTGTGATAGTGTGATTGTGTGATTGTGTGATTGTGTGATTGTGTGATTGTGTGATTGTGTGATTGTGTGACTGTGTGATTGTGTGATTGTGTGATTGTGTGATTGTGTGATTGCGTGATTGTGTGATTGTGTAATTGTGATTGTGTGATTGTGATTGTGTGTACTGTGTGATTGTGTGATTGTGTGATTGTGTGATTGTGTGATAGTGTGATTGTGTGATTGTGTGATTGTGTGATTGTGTGATTGTGTGATTGTGTGATTGTGTGATTGTGTGACTGTGATTGTGTGACCGTGATTGTGTGACCGTAATTGTGTGATCATGATTGTGTGATCGTGATTGTGTGATCGTGATTGTGTGACCGTGATTGTGTGATCGTGATTTTGTGATTGTGTGATCGTGATTGTGATTGTGTGATTGTGTGATTGTGTGATTGTGTGATTGTGTGACTGTGTGATTGTGTGATTGTGTGATTGTGTGATTGTGTGATTGTGTGATTGTGTGATTGTGTGATTGTGTGATTGTGTGATTGTGTGATTGTGTGATTGTGTGATTGTGTGATTGTGTGACTGTGTGATTGTGTGATTGTGTGATTGTGTGATTGCGTGATTGTGATGGTGTGATTGTATGACTGTGTGATTGTGTGATTGTGTGATTGTGAGATTGTGTGATTGTGTGATTGAGTGATTGTGTGATTGTGTGATTGTGTGATTGTGTGATTGTGTGATTGTGTGATTGTGGGATTGTGTGATTGTGTGATTGTGTGATTGTGTGATTGTGTGATTGTGTAATTGTGATTGTGTGATTGTGTGATTGTGTGATTGTCTGATTGTGTGATTGTGTGATTGTGTGATCGTGTGATTGTGTGATTGTGTGATTGTGTGATTGTGTGATTGTGTGATTGTGTTATTGTGTGATTGTGTGATTGTGTGATTGTGTGATAGTGTGATTGTGTGATTGTGTGATTGTGTGATTGTGTGGTTGTGCGATCGTGATTGTGTGATCGTGATTGTGTGATTGCGTGATTGTGATTGTGTGATTGTGTGACTGTGATTGTGTGACCGTGATTGTGTGACCGTAATTGTGTGATCATGATTGTGTGATCGTGATTGTGTGATCGTGATTGTGTGACCGTGATTGTGTGATCGTGATTTTGTGATTGTGTGATTGTGTGATTGTGTGAATGTGTGATTGTGTTACCGTTATTGTGTGACCGTGATTGTGTGGTTGCGACTGTGTGATTGTGACTGTGTGATTGTGTGAGCGTGTTATTGTGTGATTGAGTGATTGTGTGACTGTGTGATTGTGTGATTGTGTGATTTTGTGATTGTCTGATTGTGTGATTGTGTGACCGTGATTGTGTGACCGCGATTTTGTGACCGTGATTGTGTGACCGTGATTGAGTGACCGTGATTGAGTGACCGTGATTGTGTGATCGTGTGATTGTGTGATTGTGTGATTGTGATTGTGTGATTGTGATTGTGTGATTGTGATTGTGTGATTGTGATTGTGTGATTGTGATTGTGTGGTTGTGATTGTGTGATTGTGTCTGTGTGATTGTGTGAGTGTGTGAGTGTGTGATTGTGTGATTGTGTGATTGTGTGGTTGTGTGATTGTGTGACTGTGTGATTGTGTGATTGTGTGATTGTGCGATTGTGATTGTGTGATTGTGTGATTGTGTGATTGTGTGATTGTGTGACTGTGTGATTGTGTGATTGTGTGATTGTGTGATTGTGTGATTGTGTGATTGTGTGATTGTGTGATTGTGTGATTGTGTGACTGTGTGATTGTGTGATTGTGTGATTGTGTGATTGTGTGATTGCGTGATTGCGTGATTGTGATGGTGTGATTGTATGACTGTGTGATTGTGTGATTGTGTGATTGTGAGATTGTGTGATTGTGTGATTGAGTGATTGTGTGATTGTGTGATTGTGTGATTTTGTGATTGTGTGATTGTGTGATTGTGTGATTGTGTGATTGTGTGATTGTGTGATTGTGTGATTGTGTGATTGTGAGATTGTGTGATTGTGTGATTGTGTGATTGTGTGATTGTGTGATTGTGTAATTGTGATTGTGTGATTGTGCGATTGTGTGATTGTGTGATTGTGTGATTGTGTGATTGTGTGATTGTGTGATTGTGTGATTGTGTGATTGTGAGATTGTGTGATTGTGTGATTGAGTGATTGTGTGATTGTGTGATTGTGTGATTTTGTGATTGTGTGATTGTGTGATTGTGTGATTGTGTGATTGTGTGATTGTGTGATTGTGTGATTGTGTGATTGTGTGATTGTGAGATTGTGTGATTGTGTGATTGTGTGATTGTGTGATTGTGTGATTGTGTAATTGTGATTGTGTGATTGTGCGATTGTGTGATTGTGTGATTGTGTGATTGTGTGATTGTGTGATTGTGTGATTGTGTGATTGAGTGATTGTGTGCTTGTGTGATTGTGTGATTGTGTGATTTTGTGATTGAGTGATTGTGTGATTGTGTGATTGTGTGATTGTGTGATTGTGTGATTGCGTGATTGCGTGATTGCGTGATTGTGATGGTGTGATTGTATGACTGTGTGACTGTGTGATTGTGTGATTGTGAGATTGTGTGATTGTGTGATTGAGTGATTGTGTGATTGTGTGATTGTGTGATTGTGTGATTGTGTGATTGTGTGATTGTGTGATTGTGTGATTGTGTGATTGTGTGATTGTGTGTTTGTGTGATTGTGGGATGGTGTGATTGTGTGATTGTGTGATTGTGTGATTGTGTGATTGTGTGATTGTGTGATTGTGTGATTGTGTGATTGTGTGATTGTGTGATTGTGTGATTGTGTGGTTGTGCGATCGTGATTGTGTGATGGTGATTGTGTGATTGCGCGATTGTGATTGTGTGATTGTGTGACTGTGATTGTGTGATTGTGATTGTGTGATTGTGATTGTGTGATTGTGATTGTGTGATGGTGATTGTGTGATTGTGATTGTGTGATTGTGATTGTGTGATTGTGATTGTGTGATTGTGATTGTGTGATTGTGATTGTGTGATTGTGATTGTGTGATTGTGATTGTGTGATTGTGATTGTGCGATTGTGATTGTGCGATTGTGATTGTGCGATTGTGATTGTGCGATTGTGATTGTGCGATTGTGATTGTGCGATTGTGATTGTGCGATTGTGATTGTGCGATTGTGATTGTGCGATTGTGATTGTGCGATTGTGATTGTGCGATTGTGATTGTGCGATTGTGATTGTGTGATTGTGATTGCGTGATTGTGATTGCGTGATTGTGATTGAGTGATTGTGTGATTGTGTGATTGTGTGATTGCGTGATTGTGTGAATGTGTGATTGTGTGACCGTGATTGTGTGATTGTGTGATTGTGTGATTGTGAGATTGTGTGATTGTGTGATTTTGTGATTGTGTGATTGAGTTATGTGTGCTTGTGTGATTGTGTGGTTGTGAGATTGTGTGATTGTGTGATTAGGTGATTGTGTGATTGTGTGATTGTGTGATTGTGTGACTGTGTGATAGTGTGATTGTGTGATTGTGTGATTGTGTGATTGTGTGATTGTGTGATTGTGTGATTGTGTGACTGTGTGATTGTGTGATTGTGTGATTGTGTGATTGTGTGATTGCGTGATTGTGTGATTGTGTAATTGTGATTGTGTGATTGTGATTGTGTGTACTGTGTGATTGTGTGATTGTGTGATTGTGTGATTGTGTGATAGTGTGATTGTGTGATTGTGTGATTGTGTGATTGTGTGATTGTGTGATTGTGTGATTGTGTGATTGTGTGATTGTGTGATTGTGTGATTGTGTGATTGTGTGATTGTGTGATTGTGTGATTGTGTGATTGTGTGATTGTGTGATTGTGTGATTGTGTGATTGTGTGATTGTGTGATTGTGTGACTGTGATTGTGTGACCGTGATTGTGTGACCGTAATTGTGTGATCATGATTGTGTGATCGTGATTGTGTGATCGTGATTGTGTGACCGTGATTGTGTGATCGTGATTTTGTGATTGTGTGATCGTGATTGTGATTGTGTGATTGTGTGATTGTGTGATTGTGTGATTGTGTGACTGTGTGATTGTGTGATTGTGTGATTGTGTGATTGTGTGATTGTGTGATTGCGTGATTGTGTGATTGCGTAATTGTGATTGTGTGATTGGGATTGTGTGTACTGTGTGATTGTGTGATTGTGTGATTGTGTGATTGTGTGATTGTGTGATTGTGTGATTGTGTGATTGTGTGATTGTGGGATTGTGTGATTGTGTGATTGTGTGATTGTGTGATGTGTGATTGTGTGATTGTGTGATTGTGTGATTGTGTGATTGTGTGTTTGTGTGATTGTGGGATGGTGTGATTGTGTGATTGTGTGGTTGTGCGATCGTGATTGTGTGATCGTGATTGTGTGATCGCGTGATTGTGATTGTGTGATTGTGTGACTGTGATTGTGTGACCGTGATTGTGTGACCGTAATTGTGTGATCATGATTGTGTGATCGTGATTGTGTGATCGTGATTGTGTGACCGTGATTGTGTGATCGTGATTTTGTGATTGTGTGATTGTGTGATTGTGTGAATGTGTGTTTGTGTTACCGTTATTGTGTGACCGTGATTGTGTGGTTGCGACTGTGTGATTGTGACTGTGTGATTGTGTGAGTGTGTTATTGTGTGATTGAGTGATTGTGTGACTGTGTGATTGTGTGATTGTGTGATTTTGTGATTGTGTGATTGTGTGATTGTGTGACCGTGATTTTGTGACCGCGATTTTGTGACCGTGATTGTGTGACCGTGATTGAGTGACCGTGATTGAGTGACCGTGATTGTGTGATCGTGTGATTGTGTGATTGTGTGATTGTGATTGTGTGATTGTGATTGTGTGATTGTGATTGTGTGATTGTGATTGTGTGATTGTGATTGTGCGATTGTGATTGTGTGGTTGTGATTGTGTGATTGTGTCTGTGTGATTGTGTGAGTGTGTGAGTGTGTGATTGTGTGATTGTGTGATTGTGTGGTTGTGTGATTGTGTGACTGTGTGATTGTGTGATTGTGTGATTGTGCGATTGTGATTGTGTGATTGTGTGATTGTGTGATTGTGTGATTGTGTGACTGTGTGATTGTGTGATTGTGTGATTGTGTGATTGTGTGATTGTGTGATTGTGTGATTGTGTGATTGTGTGACTGTGTGATTGTGTGATTGTGTGATTGTGTGATTGTGTGATTGCGTGATTGCGTGATTGTGATGGTGTGATTGTATGACTGTGTGATTGTGTGATTGTGTGATTGTGAGATTGTGTGATTGTGTGATTGAGTGATTGTGTGATTGTGTGATTGTGTGATTTTGTGATTGTGTGATTGTGTGATTGTGTGATTGTGTGATTGTGTGATTGTGTGATTGTGTGATTGTGTGATTGTGTGATTGTGTGATTGTGTGATTGTGTGATTGTGTGATTGTGTGATTGTGTGATTGTGTAATTGTGATTGTGTGATTGTGTGATTGTGTGATTGTGTGATTGTGTGATTGTGTGATTGTGTGATTGTGTGATTGTGTGATTGAGTGATTGTGTGCTTGTGTGATTGTGTGATTGTGTGATTTTGTGATTGAGTGATTGTGTGATTGTGTGATTGTGTGATTGTGTGATTGTGTGATTGTGTGATTGTGTGATTGTGTGACTGTGTGATTGTGTGATGGTGATTGTGTGATTGTGATTGTGTGATTGTGATTGTGTGATTGTGATTGTGTGATTGTGATTGTGTGATTGTGATTGTGTGATTGTGATTGTGCGATTGTGATTGTGCGATTGTGATTGTGCGATTGTGATTGTGCGATTGTGATTGTGCGATTGTGATTGTGCGATTGTGATTGTGCGATTGTGATTGTGCGATTGTGATTGTGCGATTGTGATTGTGCGATTGTGATTGTGCAATTGTGATTGTGCGATTGTGATTGTGCGATTGTGATTGTGTGATTGTGATTGCGTGATTGTGATTGCGTGATTGTGATTGAGTGATTGTGTGATTGTGTGATTGTGTGATTGCGTGATTGTGTGAATGTGTGATTGTGTGACCGTGATTGTGTGACCGTGATTGTGTGATTGTGTGATTGTGTGATTGTGAGATTGTGTGATTGTGTGATTTTGTGATTGTGTGATTGAGTTATGTGTGCTTGTGTGATTGTGTGGTTGTGAGATTGTGTGATTGTGTGATTAGGTGATTGTGTGATTGTGTGATTGTGTGATTGTGTGATTGTGTGACTGTGTGATTGTGTGATTGTGTGATTGTGTGATTGTGTGATTGCGTGATTGTGTGATTGTGTAATTGTGATTGTGTGATTGTGATTGTGTGTACTGTGTGATTGTGTGATTGTGTGATTGTGTGATTGTGTGATAGTGTGATTGTGTGATTGTGTGATTGTGTGATTGTGTGATTGTGTGATTGTGTGATTGTGTGATTGTGTGACTGTGATTGTGTGACCGTGATTGTGTGACCGTAATTGTGTGATCATGATTGTGTGATCGTGATTGTGTGATCGTGATTGTGTGACCGTGATTGTGTGATCGTGATTTTGTGATTGTGTGATCGTGATTGTGATTGTGTGATTGTGTGATTGTGTGATTGTGTGATTGTGTGACTGTGTGATTGTGTGATTGTGTGATTGTGTGATTGTGTGATTGTGTGATTGTGTGATTGTGTGATTGTGTGATTGTGTGATTGTGTGATTGTGTGATTGTGTGATTGTGTGACTGTGTGATTGTGTGATTGTGTGATTGTGTGATTGTGTGATTGTGTGACTGTGTGATTGTGTGATTGTGTGATTGTGTGATTGTGTGATTGTGTGATTGTGTGATTGTGTGATTGTGTGATTGTGTGACTGTGTGATTGTGTGATTGTGTGATTGTGTGATTGTGTGATTGCGTGATTGCGTGATTGTGATGGTGTGATTGTATGACTGTGTGATTGTGTGATTGTGTGATTGTGAGATTGTGTGATTGTGTGATTGAGTGATTGTGTGATTGTGTGATTGTGTGATTTTGTGATTGTGTGATTGTGTGATTGTGTGATTGTGTGATTGTGTTATTGTGTGATTGTGTGATTGTGTGATTGTGTGATAGTGTGATTGTGTGATTGTGTGATTGTGTGATTGTGTGGTTGTGCGATCGTGATTGTGTGATCGTGATTGTGTGATTGCGTGATTGTGATTGTGTGATTGTGTGACTGTGATTGTGTGACCGTGATTGTGTGACCGTAATTGTGTGATCATGATTGTGTGATCGTGATTGTGTGATCGTGATTGTGTGACCGTGATTGTGTGATCGTGATTTTGTGATTGTGTGATTGTGTGATTGTGTGAATGTGTGATTGTGTTACCGTTATTGTGTGACCGTGATTGTGTGGTTGCGACTGTGTGATTGTGACTGTGTGATTGTGTGAGCGTGTTATTGTGTGATTGAGTGATTGCGTGACTGTGTGATTGTGTGATTGTGTGATTTTGTGATTGTCTGATTGTGTGATTGTGTGACCGTGATTGTGTGACCGCGATTTTGTGACCGTGATTGTGTGACCGTGATTGAGTGACCGTGATTGAGTGACCGTGATTGTGTGATCGTGTGATTGTGTGATTGTGTGATTGTGATTGTGTGATTGTGATTGTGTGATTGTGATTGTGTGATTGTGATTGTGTGATTGTGATTGTGTGGTTGTGATTGTGTGATTGTGTCTGTGTGATTGTGTGAGTGTGTGAGTGTGTGATTGTGTGATTGTGTGATTGTGTGGTTGTGTGATTGTGTGACTGTGTGATTGTGTGATTGTGTGATTGTGCGATTGTGATTGTGTGATTGTGTGATTGTGTGATTGTGTGATTGTGTGACTGTGTGATTGTGTGATTGTGTGATTGTGTGATTGTGTGATTGTGTGATTGTGTGATTGTGTGATTGTGTGATTGTGTGACTGTGTGATTGTGTGATTGTGTGATTGTGTGATTGTGTGATTGCGTGATTGCGTGATTGTGATGGTGTGATTGTATGACTGTGTGATTGTGTGATTGTGTGATTGTGAGATTGTGTGATTGTGTGATTGAGTGATTGTGTGATTGTGTGATTGTGTGATTTTGTGATTGTGTGATTGTGTGATTGTGTGATTGTGTGATTGTGTGATTGTGTGATTGTGTGATTGTGTGATTGTGTGATTGTGAGATTGTGTGATTGTGTGATTGTGTGATTGTGTGATTGTGTGATTGTGTAATTGTGATTGTGTGATTGTGCGATTGTGTGATTGTGTGATTGTGTGATTGTGTGATTGTGTGATTGTGTGATTGTGTGATTGAGTGATTGTGTGCTTGTGTGATTGTGTGATTGTGTGATTTTGTGATTGAGTGATTGTGTGATTGTGTGATTGTGTGATTGTGTGATTGTGTGATTGCGTGATTGCGTGATTGCGTGATTGTGATGGTGTGATTGTATGACTGTGTGATTGTGTGATTGTGTGATTGTGAGATTGTGTGATTGTGTGATTGAGTGATTGTGTGATTGTGTGATTGTGTGATTGTGTGATTGTGTGATTGTGTGATTGTGTGATTGTGTGATTGTGTGATTGTGTGATTGTGTGATTGTGTGTTTGTGTGATTGTGGGATGGTGTGATTGTGTGATTGTGTGATTGTGTGATTGTGTGATTGTGTGATTGTGTGATTGTGTGATTGTGTGATTGTGTGATTGTGTGATTGTGTGGTTGTGCGATCGTGATTGTGTGATGGTGATTGTGTGATTGCGCGATTGTGATTGTGTGATTGTGTGACTGTGATTGTGTGATTGTGATTGTGTGATTGTGATTGTGTGATTGTGATTGTGTGATGGTGATTGTGTGATTGTGATTGTGTGATTGTGATTGTGTGATTGTGATTGTGTGATTGTGATTGTGTGATTGTGATTGTGTGATTGTGATTGTGCGATTGTGATTGTGCGATTGTGATTGTGCGATTGTGATTGTGCGATTGTGATTGTGCGATTGTGATTGTGCGATTGTGATTGTGCGATTGTGATTGTGCGATTGTGATTGTGCGATTGTGATTGTGCGATTGTGATTGTGCGATTGTGATTGTGCGATTGTGATTGTGCGATTGTGATTGTGTGATTGTGATTGCGTGATTGTGATTGCGTGATTGTGATTGAGTGATTGTGTGATTGTGTGATTGTGTGATTGCGTGATTGTGTGAATGTGTGATTGTGTGACCGTGATTGTGTGATTGTGTGATTGTGTGATTGTGAGATTGTGTGATTGTGTGATTTTGTGATTGTGTGATTGAGTTATGTGTGCTTGTGTGATTGTGTGGTTGTGAGATTGTGTGATTGTGTGATTAGGTGATTGTGTGATTGTGTGATTGTGTGATTGTGTGACTGTGTGATAGTGTGATTGTGTGATTGTGTGATTGTGTGATTGTGTGATTGTGTGATTGTGTGATTGTGTGACTGTGTGATTGTGTGATTGTGTGATTGTGTGATTGTGTGATTGCGTGATTGTGTGATTGTGTAATTGTGATTGTGTGATTGTGATTGTGTGTACTGTGTGATTGTGTGATTGTGTGATTGTGTGATTGTGTGATAGTGTGATTGTGTGATTGTGTGATTGTGTGATTGTGTGATTGTGTGATTGTGTGATTGTGTGATTGTGTGATTGTGTGATTGTGTGATTGTGTGATTGTGTGATTGTGTGATTGTGTGATTGTGTGATTGTGTGATTGTGTGATTGTGTGATTGTGTGATTGTGTGATTGTGTGATTGTGTGATTGTGTGATTGTGTGATTGTGTGATTGTGTGATTGTGTGATTGTGTGATTGTGTGATTGTGTGATTGTGTGATTGTGTGATTGTGTGACTGTGATTGTGTGACCGTGATTGTGTGACCGTAATTGTGTGATCATGATTGTGTGATCGTGATTGTGTGATCGTGATTGTGTGACCGTGATTGTGTGATCGTGATTTTGTGATTGTGTGATCGTGATTGTGATTGTGTGATTGTGTGATTGTGTGATTGTGTGATTGTGTGACTGTGTGATTGTGTGATTGTGTGATTGTGTGATTGTGTGATTGTGTGATTGCGTGATTGTGTGATTGTGTAATTGTGATTGTGTGATTGGGATTGTGTGTACTGTGTGATTGTGTGATTGTGTGATTGTGTGATTGTGTGATTGTGTGATTGTGTGATTGTGTGATTGTGTGATTGTGTGATTGTGTGATTGTGTGATTGTGTGATGTGTGATTGTGTGATTGTGTGATTGTGTGATTGTGTGATTGTGTGATTGTTTGATTGTGTGATTGTGTGATTGTGTGGTTGTGCGATCGTGATTGTGTGATCGTGATTGTGTGATCGCGTGATTGTGATTGTGTGATTGTGTGACTGTGATTGTGCGACCGTGATTGTGTGACCGTAATTGTGTGATCATGATTGTGTGATCGTGATTGTGTGATCGTGATTGTGTGACCGTGATTGTGTGATCGTGATTTTGTGATTGTGTGATTGTGTGATTGTGTGAATGTGTGTTTGTGTTACCGTTATTGTGTGACCGTGATTGTGTGGTTGCGACTGTGTGATTGTGACTGTGTGATTGTGTGAGTGTGTTATTGTGTGATTGAGTGATTGTGTGACTGTGTGATTGTGTGATTGTGTGATTTTGTGATTGTGTGATTGTGTGATTGTGTGACCGTGATTTTGTGACCGCGATTTTGTGACCGTGATTGTGTGACCGTGATTGAGTGACCGTGATTGAGTGACCGTGATTGTGTGATCGTGTGATTGTGTGATTGTGTGATTGTGATTGTGTGATTGTGATTGTGTGATTGTGATTGTGTGATTGTGATTGTGCGATTGTGATTGTGTGGTTGTGATTGTGTGATTGTGTCTGTGTGATTGTGTGAGTGTGTGAGTGTGTGATTGTGTGATTGTGTGATTGTGTGGTTGTGTGATTGTGTGACTGTGTGATTGTGTGATTGTGTGATTGTGCGATTGTGATTGTGTGATTGTGTGATTGTGTGATTGTGTGATTGTGTGACTGTGTGATTGTGTGATTGTGTGATTGTGTGATTGTGTGATTGTGTGATTGTGTGATTGTGTGATTGTGTGACTGTGTGATTGTGTGATTGTGTGATTGTGTGATTGTGTGATTGCGTGATTGCGTGATTGTGATGGTGTGATTTTATGACTGTGTGATTGTGTGATTGTGTGATTGTGAGATTGTGTGATTGTGTGATTGAGTGATTGTGTGATTGTGTGATTGTGTGATTTTGTGATTGTGTGATTGTGTGATTGTGTGATTGTGTGATTGTGTGATTGTGTGATTGTGTGATTGTGTGATTGTGTGATTGTGTGATTGTGTGATTGTGTGATTGTGTGATTGTGTAATTGTGATTGTGTGATTGTGTGATTGTGTGATTGTGTGATTGTGTGATTGTGTGATTGTGTGATTGTGTGATTGAGTGATTGTGTGCTTGTGTGATTGTGTGATTGTGTGATTTTGTGATTGAGTGATTGTGTGATTGTGTGATTGTGTGATTGTGTGATTGTGTGATTGTGTGATGGTGTGATTGTGTGATTGTGTGATTGTGTGATTGTGTGATTGTGTGATTGAGTGATTGTGTGCTTGTGTGATTGTGTGATTGTGTGATTGTGTTATTGTGTGATTGTGTGATTGTGTGATTGTGTGATTGTGTGATTGTGTGATTGTGTTACCGTTATTGTGTGACCGTGATTGTGTGGTTGCGACTGTGTGATTGTGGCTGTGTGATTGTGTGAGTGTGTTATTGTGTGATTGAGTGATTGTGTGACTGTGTGATTGTGTGATTGTGTGATTTTGTGATTGTGTGATTGTGTGATTGTGTGACCGTGATTGTGTGACCGCGATTTTGTGACCGTGATTGTGTGACCGTGATTGAGTGACCGTGATTGAGTGACCGTGATTGTGTGATCGTGTGATTGTGTGATTGTGTGATTGTGATTGTGTGATTGTGATTGTGTGATTGTGATTGTGTGATTGTGATTGTGTGATTGTGATTGTGTGATTGTGTCTGTGTGATTGTGTGAGTGTGTGATTGTGTGATTGTGTGATTGTGTGATTGTGTGGTTGTGTGATTGTGTGACTGTGTGATTGTGTGATTGTGTGATTGTGTGCATGTGCGATTGTGATTGTGTGATTGTGTGATTGTGCGATTGTGTGATTGTGTGATTGAGTGATTTTGTGCTTGTGTGATTGTGTGATTTTGTGATTGAGTGATTGTGTGATTGTGTGATTGTGTGATTGTGTGATTGTGTGATGGTGTGATTGTGTGATTGTGTGATTGTGTGATTGTGTGATTGTGTGATTGAGTGATTGTGTGCTTGTGTGATTGTGTGATTGTGTGATTGTGTTATTGTGTGATTGTGTGATTGTGTGATTGTGTGATTGTGTGATTGTGTGATTGTGTTACCGTTATTGTGTGACCGTGATTGTGTGGTTGCGACTGTGTGATTGTGACTGTGTGATTGTGTGAGTGTGTTATTGTGTGATTGAGTGATTGTGTGACTGTGTGATTGTGTGATTGTGTGATTTTGTGATTGTGTGATTGTGTGATTGTGTGACCGTGATTGTGTGACCGCGATTTTGTGACCGTGATTGTGTGACCGTGATTGAGTGACCGTGATTGAGTGACCGTGATTGTGTGATCGTGTGATTGTGTGATTGTGTGATTGTGATTGTGTGATTGTGATTGTGTGATTGTGATTGTGTGATTGTGATTGTGTGATAGTGATTGTGTGATTGTGATTGTGTGATTGTGTCTGTGTGATTGTGTGAGTGTGTGATTGTGTGATTGTGTGATTGTGTGATTGTGTGGTTGTGTGATTGTGTGACTGTGTGATTGTGTGATTGTGTGATCGTGTGATTGTGTGATTGTGTGATTGTGATTGTGTGATTGTGATTGTGTGATTGTGATTGTGTGATTGTGATTGTGTGATTGTCATTGTGTGATTGTGTCTGTGTGATTGTGTGAGTGTGTGAGTGTGTGATTGTGTGATTGTGTGATTGTGTGGTTGTGTGATTGTGTGACTGTGTGATTGTGTGATTGTGTGATTGTGCGATTGTGATTGTGTGATTGTGTGATTGTGTGATTGTGTGATTGTGTGACTGTGTGATTGTGTGATTGTGTGATTGTGTGATTGTGTGATTGTGTGATTGTGCGATTGTGTGATTGTGTGATTGTGTGATTGTGTGATTGTGTGATTGTGTGACTGTGTGATTGTGTGATTGTGTGATTGTGTGATTGTGTGATTGCGTGATTGCGTGATTGTGATGGTGTGATTGTATGACTGTGTGATTGTGTGATTGTGTGATTGTGAGATTGTGTGATTGTGTGATTGAGTGATTGTGTGATTGTGTGATTGTGTGATTGCGTGATTGTGTGATTGTGTAATTGTGATTGTATGACTGTGTGATTGTGTGATTGTGTGATTGTGAGATTGTGTGATTGTGTGATTGAGTGATTGTGTGATTGTGTGATTGTGTGATTGCGTGATTGTGTGATTGTGTAATTGTGATTGTGTGATTGTGATTGTGTGTACTGTGTGATTGTGTGATTGTGTGATTGTGTGATTGTGTGGTTGTGTGATTGTGTGATTGTGTGATTGTGTGATTGTGTGATTGTGTGATTGTGTGATGTGTGATTGTGTGATTGTGTAATTGTGATTGTGTGATTGTGATTGTGTGTACTGTGTGATTGTGTGATTGTGTGATTGTGTGATTGTGTGGTTGTGTGATTGTGTGAATGTGTGATTGTGTGATTGTGTGATTGTGTGATTGTGTGATTGTGTGATGTGTGATTGTGTGATTGTGTGATTGTGTGATCGTGTGATTGTGTGATTGTTTGATTGTGTGATTGTGTGATTGTGTGGTTGTGCGATCGTGATTGTGTGATCGTGATTGTGTGATCGCGAGATTGTGGTTGTGTGATTGTGTGACTGTGATTGTGTGACCGTGATTGTGTGACCGTAATTGTGTGATCATGATTGTGTGATCGTGATTGTGTGACCGTGATTGTGTGATCGTGATTTTGTGATTGTGTGATTGTGTGATTGTGTGGTTGTGTGATTGTGTGACTGTGTGATTGTGTGATTGTGTGATTGTGCGATTGTGATTGTGTGATTGTGTGATTGTGTGATTGTGTGCTTGTGTGACTGTGTGATTGTGTGATTGTGTGATTGTGTGACTGTGTGATTGTGTGATTGTGTGATTGTGTGATTGTGTGATTGTGTGATTGTGTGATTGTGTGACTGTGTGATTGTGTGATTGTGTGATTGTGTGATTGTGTGATTGCGTGATTGCGTGATTGTGATGGTGTGATTGTATGACTGTGTGATTGTGTGATTGTGTGATTGTGAGATTGTGTGATTGTGTGATTGAGTGATTGTGTGATTGTGTGATTGTGTGATTGTGTGATTGTATGATTCTGTGATTGTGTGATTGTGTGATTGTGTGATTGTGTGATTGTGTGATTGTGTGATTGTGTGATTGTGTGATTGTGTGATTGTGTGATTGTGTGATTGTGTGATTGTGTAATTGTGATTGTGTGATTGTGTGATTGTGTGATTGTGTGATTGTGTGATTGTGTGATTGTGTGATTGTGTGATTGTGTGATTGTGTGATTGTGTGATTGTGTGATTGTGTAATTGTGATTGTGTGATTGTGTGATTGTGTGATTGTGTGATTGTGTGATTGTGTGATTGTGTGATTGTGTTACCGTTATTGTGTGACCGTGATTGTGTGGTTGCGACTGTGTGATTGTGACTGTGTGATTGTGTGAGTGTGTTATTGTGTGATTGAGTGATTGTGTGACTGTGTGATTGTGTGATTGTGTGATTTTGTGATTGTGTGATTGTGTGATTGTGTGATTGTGTGACCGTGATTGTGTGACCGCGATTTTGTGACCGTGACTGTGTGACCGTGATTGAGTGACCGTGATTGAGTGACCGTGATTGTGTGATCGTGTGATTGTGTGATTGTGTGATTGTGATTGTGTGATTGTGATTGTGTGATTGTGATTGTGTGATTGTGATTGTGTGATTGTGTCTGTGTGATTGTGTGAGTGTGTGATTGTGTGATTGTGTGATTGTGTGATTGTGTGGTTGTGTGATTGTGTGACTGTGTGATTGTGTGATTGTGTGATTGTGTGATTGTGCGATTGTGATTGTGTGATTGTGTGATTGTGCGATTGTGATTGTGTGAGTGTGTTATTGTGTGATTGAGTGATTGTGTGACTGTGTGATTGTGTGATTGTGTGATTTCGTGATTGTGTGATTGTGTGATTGTGTGATTTTGTGACCGTGATTGTGTGACCGCGATTTTGTGACCGTGATTGTGTGACCGTGATTGAGTGACCGTGATTGAGTGACCGTGATTGTGTGATCGTGTGATTGTGTGATTGTGTGATTGTGATTGTGTGATTGTGATTGTGTGATTGTGATTGTGTGATTGTGATTGTGTGATTGTGATTGTGTGATTGTGATTGTGTGATTGTGATTGTGTGATTGTGATTGTGTGATTGTGATTGTGTGATTGTGTATGTGTGATTGTGTGAGTGTGTGAGTGTGTGATTGTGTGATTGTGTGATTGTGTGGTTGTGTGATTGTGTGACTGTGTGATTGTGTGATTGTGTGATTGTGTGATTGTGTGATTGTGTGATTGTGTGATTGTGTGATTGTGTGATTGTGTGATTGTGTGATTGTGTGATTGTGTGATTGTGTGACTGTGTGATTGTGTGATTGTGCGATTGTGTGATTGTGTGATTGCGTGATTGCGTGATTGTGATGGTGTGATTGTATGACTGTGTGATTGTGTGATTGTGTGATTGTGAGATTGTGTGATTGTGTGATTGAGTGATTGTGTGATTGTGTGATTGTGTGATTGTGTAATTGTGATTGTGTGATTGTGTGATTGTGTGATTGTGTGATTGTGTGATTGTGTGATTGTGTGATTGTGTGATTGTGTGATCGTGTGATTGTGTGATTGTGTGATTGTGTGATTGTGTGATTGTGTGATTGTGTGATTGTGTTATTGTGTGATTGTGTGACCGTGATTGTGTGACCGCGATTTTGTGACCGTGATTGTGTGACCGTGATTGAGTGACCGTGATTGAGTGACCGTGATTGTGTGATCGTGTGATTGTGTGATTGTGTGATTGTGTGATTGTGATTGTGTGATTGTGATTGTGTGATTGTGATTGTGTGATTGTGATTGTGTGATTGTGATTGTGTGATTGTGATTGTGTGATTGTGTCTGTGTGATTGTGTGAGTGTGTGATTGTGTGATTGTGTGATTGTGTGATTGTGTGGTTGTGTGATTGTGTGACTGTGTGATTGTGTGATTGTGTGATTGTGTGATTGTGCGATTGTGATTGTGTGATTGTGTGATTGTGCGATTGTGATTGTGTGAGTGTGTTATTGTGTGATTGAGTGATTGTGTGACTGTGTGATTGTGTGATTGTGTGATTTCGTGATTGTGTGATTGTGTGATTGTGTGATTTTGTGACCGTGATTGTGTGACCGCGATTTTGTGACCGTGATTGTGTGACCGTGATTGAGTGACCGTGATTGAGTGACCGTGATTGTGTGATCGTGTGATTGTGTGATTGTGTGATAGTGATTGTGTGATTGTGATTGTGTGATTGTGATTGTGTGATTGTGATTGTGTGATTGTGATTGTGTGATTGTGATTGTGTGATTGTGTCTGTGTGATTGTGTGAGTGTGTGAGTGTGTGATTGTGTGATTGTGTGATTGTGTGGTTGTGTGATTGTGTGACTGTGTGATTGTGTGATTGTGTGATTGTGCGATTGTGATTGTGTGATCGTGTGATTGTGTGATTGTGTGATTGTGTGACTGTGTGATTGTGTGATTGTGTGATTGTGTGATTGTGTGATTGTGTGATTGTGTGATTGTGTGATTGTGTGATTGTGTGATTGTGTGATTGTGTGATTGTGTGATTGTGTGATTGTGTGATTGTGTGATTGTGTGACTGTGTGATTGTGTGATTGTGTGATTGTGTGATTGTGTGATTGCGTGATTGCGTGATTGTGATGGTGTGATTGTATGACTGTGTGATTGTGTGATTGTGTGATTGTGAGATTGTGTGATTGTGTGATTGAGTGATTGTGTGATTGTGTGATTGATGTGATTGCGTGATTGTGTGATTGTGTAATTGTGATTGTGTGATTGTGATTGTGTGTACTGTGTGATTGTGTGATTGTGTGATTGTGTGATTGTGTGATTGTGTGGTTGTGTGATTGTGTGATTGTGTGATTGTGTGATTGTGTGATTGTGTGATTGTGTGATTGTGTGATTGTGTGATGTGTGATTGTGTGATTGTGTGATTGTGTGATTGTGTGATTGTGTGATTGTGTGATTGTGTGATTGTGTGACTGTGTGATTGTGTGATTGTGTGATTGTGTGATTGTGTGACTGTGTGATTGTGTGATTGTGTGATTGTGTGATTGCGTGATTGTGATGGTGTGATTGTATGACTGTGTGATTGTGTGATTGTGTGATTGTGAGATTGTGTGATTGTGTGATTGAGTGATTGTGTGATTGTGTGATTGTGTGATTGTGTGATTGTGTGATTGTGTGATTGTGGGATTGTGTGATTGTGTGATTGTGTGATTGTGTGATTGTGTAATTGTGATTGTGTGATTGTGTGATTGTGTGATTGTGTGATTGTGTGATTGTGTGATTGTGTGATCGTGTGATTGTGTGATTGTGTGATTGTGTGATTGTGTGATTGTGTGATTGTGTTATTGTGTGATTGTGTGATTGTGTGATTGTGTGATAGTGTGATTGTGTGATTGTGTGATTGTGTGATTGTGTGGTTGTGCGATCGTGATTGTGTGATCGTGATTGTGTGATTGCGTGATTGTGATTGTGTGATTGTGTGACTGTGATTGTGTGACCGTGATTGTGTGACCGTAATTGTGTGATCATGATTGTGTGATCGTGATTGTGTGATCGTGATTGTGTGACCGTGATTGTGTGATCGTGATTTTGTGATTGTGTGATTGTGTGATGGTGTGATTGTGTGATTGTGTGATTGTGTGATTGTGTGATTGAGTGATTTTGTGCTTGTGTGATTGTGTGATTGTGTGATTGTGTTATTGTGTGATTGTGTGATTGTGTGATTGTGTGATTGTGTGATTGTGTTACCGTTATTGTGTGACCGTGATTGTGTGGTTGCGACTGTGTGATTGTGACTGTGTGATTGTGTGAGTGTGTTATTGTGTGATTGAGTGATTGTGTGACTGTGTGATTGTGTGATTGTGTGATTTTGTGATTGTGTGATTGTGTGATTGTGTGACCGTGATTGTGTGACCGCGATTTTGTGACCGTGATTGTGTGACCGTGATTGAGTGACCGTGATTGAGTGACCGTGATTGTGTGATCGTGTGATTGTGTGATTGTGTGATTGTGATTGTGTGATTGTGATTGTGTGATTGTGATTGTGATTGTGTGATTGTGATTGTGTGATTGTGATTGTGTGATTGTGTCTGTGTGATTGTGTGAGTGTGTGATTGTGTGATTGTGTGATTGTGTGATTGTGTGGTTGTGTGATTGTATGACTGTGTGATTGTGTGATTGTGTGATCGTGTGATTGTGTGATTGTGTGATTGTGATTGTGTGATTGTGATTGTGTGATTGTGATTGTGTGATTGTGTCTGTGTGATTGTGTGAGTGTGTGATTGTGTGATTGTGTGATTGTGTAATTGTGTGGTTGTGTGATTGTATGACTGTGTGATTGTGTGATTGTGTGATCGTGTGATTGTGTGATTGTGTGATTGTGATTGTGTGATTGTGATTGTGTGATTGTGATTGTGTGATTGTGATTGTGTGATTGTGATTGTGTGATTGTGATTGTGTGATTGTGATTGTGTGATTGTGATTGTGTGATTGTGTCTGTGTGATTGTGTGAGTGTGTGATTGTGTGATTGTGTGATTGTGTGATTGTGTGGTTGTGTGATTGTGTGACTGTGTGATTGTGTGATTGTGTGATTGTGCGATTGTGATTGTGTGATTGCGTGATTGCGTGATTGTGATGGTGTGATTGTGTGATTGTGCGATTGTGATTGTGTGAGTGTGTTATTGTGTGATTGAGTGATTGTGTGACTGTGTGATTGTGTGATTGTGTGATTTTGTGATTGTGTGATTGTGTGATTGTGTGATTGTGTGATTGTGTGATTGTGTGATTGTGTAATTGTGATTGTGCGATTGTGTGGTTGTGTGATTGTGTGATTGTGTGATTGTGTGATTGTGTGATTGTGTGATTGTGTGATTGAGTGATTGTGTGCTTGTGTGATTGTGTGATTTTGTGATTGAGTGATTGTGTGATCGTGTGATTGTGTGATTGTGTGATTGTGTGATGGTGTGATTGTGTGATTGTGTGATTGTGTGGTTGTGTGATTGTGTGATTGAGTGATTGTGTGCTTGTGTGATTGTGTGATTGTGTGATTGTGTTATTGTGTGATTGTGTGATTGTGTGATTGTGTGATTGTGTGATTGTGTGATTGTGTGATTGTGTGATTGTGTGATTGTGTTACCGTTATTGTGTGACCGTGATTGTGTGGTTGCAACTGTGTGATTGTGACTGTGTGATTGTGTGAGTGTGTTATTGTGTGATTGAGTGATTGTGTGACTGTGTGATTGTGTGATTGTGTGATTTTGTGATTGTGTGATTGTGTGATTGTGTGACCGTGATTGTGTGACCGCGATTTTGTGACCGTGATTGTGTGACCGTGATTGAGTGACCGTGATTGAGTGACCGTGATTGTGTGATCGTGTGATTGTGTGATTGTGTGATTGTGATTGTGTGATTGTGATTGTGTGATTGTGATTGTGTGATTGTGATTGTGTGATTGTGATTGTGTGATTGTGTCTGTGTGATTGTGTGAGTGTGTGATTGTGTGATTGTGTGATTGTGTGATTGTGTGGTTGTGTGATTGTGTGACTGTGTGATTGTGTGATTGTGTGATTGTGTGATTGTGCGATTGTGATTGTGTGATTGTGTGATTGTGCGATTGTGATTGTGTGAGTGTGTTATTGTGTGATTGAGTGATTGTGTGACTGTGTGATTGTGTGATTGTGTGATTTCGTGATTGTGTGATTGTGTGATTGTGTGATTGTGTGACCGTGATTGTGTGACCGCGATTTTGTGACCGTGATTGTGTGACCGTGATTGAGTGACCGTGATTGAGTGACCGTGATTGTGTGATCGTGTGATTGTGTGATCGTGTGATTGTGATTGTGTGATTGTGATTGTGTGATTGTGATTGTGTGATTGTGATTGTGTGATTGTGATTGTGTGATTGTGATTGTGTGATTGTGTCTGTGTGATTGTGTGAGTGTGTGAGTGTGTGATTGTGTGATTGTGTGATTGTGTGGTTGTGTGATTGTGTGACTGTGTGATTGTGTGATTGTGTGATTGTGCGATTGTGATTGTGTGATTGTGTGATTGTGTGATTGTGTGATTGTGTGACTGTGTGATTGTGTGATTGTGTGATTGTGTGATTGTGTGATTGTGTGATTGTGTGATTGTGTGATTGTGTGATTGTGTGATTGTGTGATTGTGTGATTGTGTGATTGTGTGATTGTGTGATTGTGTGACTGTGTGATTGTGTGATTGTGTGATTGTGTGATTGTGTGACTGTGTGATTGTGTGATTGTGTGATTGTGTGATTGCGTGATTGTGATGGTGTGATTGTATGACTGTGTGATTGTGTGATTGTGTGATTGTGAGATTGTGTGATTGTGTGATTGAGTGATTGTATGATTGTGTGATTGTGTGATTGTGTGATTGTGTGATTGTGTGATTGTGTGATTGTGGGATTGTGTGATTGTGTGATTGTGTGATTGTGTGATTGTGTGATTGTGTAATTGTGATTGTGTGATTGTGTGATTGTGTGATTGTGTGATTGTGTGATTGTGTGATTGTGTGATCGTGTGATTGTGTGATTGTGTGATTGTGTGATTGTGTGATTGTGTGATTGTGTTATTGTGTGATTGTGTGATTGTGTGATTGTGTGATAGTGTGATTGTGTGATTGTGTGATTGTGTGATTGTGTGGTTGTGCGATCGTGATTGTGTGATCGTGATTGTGTGATTGCGTGATTGTGATTGTGTGATTGTGTGACTGTGATTGTGTGACCGTGATTGTGTGACCGTAATTGTGTGATCATGATTGTGTGATCGTGATTGTGTGATCGTGATTGTGTGACCGTGATTGTGTGATCGTGATTTTGTGATTGTGTTATTGTGTGATTGTGTGAATGTGTGATTGTGTTACCGTTATTGTGTGACCGTGATTGTGTGGTTGCGACTGTGTGATTGTGACTGTGTGATTGTGTGAGTGCGTTATTGTGTGATTGAGTGATTGTGTGACTGTGTGATTGTGTGATTGTGTGCTTTTGTGATTGTGTGATTGTGTGATTGTGTGACCGTGATTGTGTGACCGCGATTTTGTGACCGTGATTGTGTGACCGTGATTGAGTGACCGTGATTGAGTGACCGTGATTGTGTGATCGTGTGATTGTGTGATTGTGTGATTGTGTGATTGTGATTGTGTGATTGTGATTGTGTGATTGTGATTGTGTGATTGTGATTGTGTGATTGTGATTGTGTGATTGTGTCTGTGTGATTGTGTGAGTGTGTGAGTGTGTGATTGTGTGATTGTGTGATTGTGTGGTTGTGTGATTGTGTGACTGTGTGATTGTGTGATTGTGTGATTGTGCGATTGTGATTGTGTGATTGTGTGATTGTGTGATTGTGTGATTGTGTGATTGTGTGACTGTGTGATTGTGTGATTGTGTGATTGTGTGATTGTGTGATTGTGTGATTGTGTGATTGTGTGATTGTGTGACTGTGTGATTGTGTGATTGTGTGATTGTGTGATTGTGTGATTGCGTGATTGCGTGATTGTGATGGTGTGATTGTATGACTGTGTGATTGTGTGATTGTGTGATTGTGAGATTGTGTGATTGTGTGATTGTGATTGTGTGATTGTGTGATTGTGTGATTGTGTGATTGTGTGATTGTGTGATTGTGTGATTGTGTGATTGTGTGATTGAGTGATTGTGTGCTTGTGTGATTGTGTGATTTTGTGATTGAGTGATTGTGTGATTGTGTGATTGTGTGATTGTGTGATTGTGTGATGGTGTGATTGTGTGATTGTGTGATTGTGTGATTGTGTGATTGTGTGATTGAGTGATTGTGTGCTTGTGTGATTGTGTGATTGTGTGATTGTGTGATTGTGTGATTGTGTGATTGTGTGATTGTGTGATTGTGTGATTGTGTTACCGTTATTGTGTGACCGTGATTGTGTGGTTGCGGCTGTGTGATTGTGACTGTGTGATTGTGTGAGTGTGTTATTGTGTGATTGAGTGATTGTGTGACTGTGTGATTGTGTGATTGTGTGATTTTGTGATTGTGTGATTGTGTGATTGTGTGACCGTGATTGTGTGACCGCGATTTTGTGACCGTGATTGTGTGACCGTGATTGAGTGACCGTGATTGTGTGATCGTGTGATTGTGTGATTGTGTGATTGTGATTGTGTGATTGTGATTGTGTGATTGTGATTGTGTGATTGTGATTGTGTGATTGTGATTGTGTGATTGTGTCTGTGTGATTGTGTGAGTGTGTGATTGTGTGATTGTGTGATTGTGTGATTGTGTGGTTGTGTGATTGTATGACTGTGTGATTGTGTGATTGTGTGATCGTGTGATTGTGTGATTGTGTGATTGTGATTGTGTGATTGTGATTGTGTGATTGTGATTGTGTGATTGTGATTGTGTGATTGTGATTGTGTGATTGTGATTGTGTGATTGTGATTGTGTGATTGTGATTGTGTGATTGTGATTGTGTGATTGTGATTGTGTGATTGTGATTGTGTGATTGTGATTGTGTGATTGTGATTGTGTGATTGTGATTGTGTGATTGTGTCTGTGTGATTGTGTGAGTGTGTGATTGTGTGATTGTGTGATTGTGTGATTGTGTGGTTGTGTGATTGTGTGACTGTGTGATTGTGTGATTGTGTGATTGTGCGATTGTGATTGTGTGATTGCGTGATTGTGATGGTGTGATTGTGTGATTGTGCGATTGTGATTGTGTGAGTGTGTTATTGTGTGATTGAGTGATTGTGTGACTGTGTGATTGTGTGATTGTGTGATTTTGTGATTGTGTGATTGTGTGATTGTGTGATTGTGTGATTGTGTGATTGTGTGATTGTGTAATTGTGATTGTGTGATTGTGTGGTTGTGTGATTGTGTGATTGTGTGATCGTGTGATTGTGTGATTGTGTGATTGTGATTGTGTGATTGTGATTGTGTGATTGTGATTGTGTGATTGTGATTGTGTGATTGTGATTGTGTGATTGTGATTGTGTGATTGTGTCTGTGTGATTGTGTGAGTGTGTGATTGTGTGATTGTGTGATTGTGTGATTGTGTGGTTGTGTGATTGTATGACTGTGTGATTGTGTGATTGTGTGATCGTGTGATTGTGTGATTGTGTGATTGTGATTGTGTGATTGTGATTGTGTGATTGTGATTGTGTGATTGTGATTGTGTGATTGTGATTGTGTGATTGTGATTGTGTGATTGTGATTGTGTGATTGTGATTGTGTGATTGTGATTGTGTGATTGTGATTGTGTGATTGTGATTGTGTGATTGTGATTGTGTGATTGTGATTGTGTGATTGTGATTGTGTGATTGTGATTGTGTGATTGTGATTGTGTGATTGTGTCTGTGTGATTGTGTGAGTGTGTGATTGTGTGATTGTGTGATTGTGTGATTGTGTGGTTGTGTGATTGTGTGACTGTGTGATTGTGTGATTGTGTGATTGTGCGATTGTGATTGTGTGATTGCGTGATTGCGTGATTGTGATGGTGTGATTGTGTGATTGTGCGATTGTGATTGTGTGAGTGTGTTATTGTGTGATTGAGTGATTGTGTGACTGTGTGATTGTGTGATTGTGTGATTTTGTGATTGTGTGATTGTGTGATTGTGTGATTGTGTGATTGTGTGATTGTGTGATTGTGTAATTGTGATTGTGTGATTGTGTGGTTGTGTGATTGTGTGATTGTGTGATTGTGTGATTGTGTGATTGTGTGATTGTGTGATTGAGTGATTGTGTGCTTGTGTGATTGTGTGATTTTGTGATTGAGTGATTGTGTGATTGTGTGATTGTGTGATTGTGTTATTGTGTGATTGTGTGATTGTGTGATTGTGTGATTGTGTGATTGTGTGATTGTGTGATTGTGTTACCGTTATTGTGTGACCGTGATTGTGTGGTTGCGACTGTGTGATTGTGACTGTGTGATTGTGTGAGTGTGTTATTGTGTGATTGAGTGATTGTGTGACTGTGTGATTGTGTGATTGTGTGATTTTGTGATTGTGTGATTGTGTGATTGTGTGATTGTGTGATTGTGTGATTGCGTGATTACGTGATTGTGATGGTGTGATTGTATGACTGTGTGATTGTGTGATTGTGTGATTGTGAGATTGTGTGATTGTGTGATTGAGTGATTGTGTGATTGTGTGATTGTGTGATTGTGTGATTGTGTGATTGTGTGATTGTGTGATTGTGTGATTGTGTGATTGTGTGATTGTGTGATTGTGTGATTGTGTGATTGTGTGATTGTGTAATTGTGATTGTGTGATTGTGTGATTGTGTGATTGTGTGATTGTGTGATTGTGTGATTGTGTGATTGTGTGATTGAGTGATTGTGTGATGGTGTGATTGTGTGATTGTGTGATTGTGTGATTGTGTGATTGTGTGATTGAGTGATTGTGTGCTTGTGTGATTGTGTGATTGTGTGATTGTGTTATTGTGTGATTGTGTGATTGTGTGATTGTGTGATTGTGTGATTGTGTGATTGTGTGATTGCGTGATTGCGTGATTGTGATGGTGTGATTGTATGACTGTGTGATTGTGTGATTGTGTGATTGTGAGATTGTGTGATTGTGTGATTGAGTGATTGTGTGATTGTGGGATTGTGTGATTGTGTGATTGTGTGATTGTGTGATTGTGTGATTGTGTGATTGTGTGATTGTGTGATTGTGTGATTGTGTGATTGTGTGATTGTGTGATTGTGTGATTGTGTGATTGTGTGATTGTGTAATTGTGATTGTGTGATTGTGTGATTGTGTGATTGTGTGATTGTGTGATTGTGTGATTGAGTGATTGTGTGCTTGTGTGATTGTGTGATTTTGTGATTGAGTGATTGTGTGATCGTGTGATTGTGTGACTGTGTGATTGTGTGATGGTGTGATTGTGTGATTGTGTGATTGTGTGATTGTGTGATTGTGTGATTGAGTGATTGTGTGCTTGTGTGATTGTGTGATTGTGTGATTGTGTTATTGTGTGATTGTGTGATTGTGTGATTGTGTGATTGTGTGATTGTGTGATTGTGTTACCGTTATTGTGTGACCGCGATTGTGTGGTTGCGACTGTGTGATTGTGACTGTGTGATTGTGTGAGTGTGTTATTGTGTGATTGAGTGATTGTGTGACTGTGTGATTGTGTGATTGTGTGATTTTGTGATTGTGTGATTGTGTGATTGTGTGACCGTGATAGTGTGACCGCGATTTTGTGACCGTGATTGTGTGACCGTGATTGAGTGACCGTGATTGAGTGACCGTGATTGTGTGATCGTGTGATTGTGTGATTGTGTGATTGTGTGGTTGTGTGATTGTGTGACTGTGTGATTGTGTGATTGTGTGATTGTGCGATTGTGATTGTGTGATTGTGTGATTGTGTGGTTGTGTGATTGTGTGACTGTGTGATTGTGTGATTGTGTGATTGTGCGATTGTGATTGTGTGATTGTGTGATTGTGTGATTGTGTGATTGTGTGACTGTGTGATTGTGTGATTGTGTGATTGTGTGATTGTGTGATTGTGTGATTGTGTGATTGTGTGATGGTGTGATTGTGTGATTGTGTGATTGTGTGGTTGTGTGATTGTGTGATTGAGTGATTGTGTGCTTGTGTGATTGTGTGATTGTGTGATTGTGTTATTGTGTGATTGTGTGATTGTGTGATTGTGTGATTGTGTGATTGTGTGATTGTGTGATTGTGTGATTGTGTTACCGTTATTGTGTGACCGTGATTGTGTGGTTGCGACTGTGTGATTGTGACTGTGTGATTGTGTGAGTGTGTTATTGTGTGATTGAGTGATTGTGTGATTGTGTGATTGTGTGATTTTGTGATTGTGTGATTGTGTGATTGTGTGACCGTGATTGTGTGACCGCGATTTTGTGACCGTGATTGTGTGACCGTGATTGAGTGACCGTGATTGAGTGACCGTGATAGTGTGATCGTGTGATTGTGTGATTGTGTGATTGTGATTGTGTGATTGTGATTGTGTGATTGTGATTGTGTGATTGTGATTGTGTGATTGTGATTGTGTGATTGTGATTGTGTGATTGTGTCTGTGTGATTGTGTGAGTGTGTGATTGTGTGATTGTGTGATTGTGTGATTGTGTGGTTGTGTGATTGTGTGACTGTGTGATTGTGTGATTGTGTGATTGTGTGATTGTGCGATTGTGATTGTGTGATTGTGTGATTGTGCGATTGTGATTGTGTGAGTGTGTTATTGTGTGATTGAGTGATTGTGTGACTGTGTGATTGTGTGATTGTGTGATTTCGTGATTGTGTGATTGTGTGATTGTGTGATTGTGTGACCGTGATTGTGTGACCGCGATTTTGTGACCGTGATTGTGTGACCGTGATTGAGTGACCGTGATTGAGTGACCGTGATTGTGTGATCGTGTGATTGTGTGATTGTGTGATTGTGATTGTGTGATTGTGATTGTGTGATTGTGATTGTGTGATTGTGATTGTGTGATTGTGATTGTGTGATTGTGTCTGTGTGATTGTGTGAGTGTGTGAGTGTGTGATTGTGTGATTGTGTGATTGTGTGGTTGTGTGATTGTGTGACTGTGTGATTGTGTGATTGTGTGATTGTGCGATTGTGATTGTGTGATTGTGTGATTGTGTGATTGTGTGATTGTGTGACTGTGTGATTGTGTGATTGTGTGATTGTGTGATTGTGTGATTGTGTGATTGTGTGATTGTGTGATTGTGTGATTGTGTGATTGTGTGATTGTGTGATTGTGTGATTGTGTGATTGTGTGATTGTGTGACTGTGTGATTGTGTGATTGTGTGATTGTGTGATTGTGTGACTGTGTGATTGTGTGATTGTGTGATTGTGTGATTGCGTGATTGTGATGGTGTGATTGTATGACTGTGTGATTGTGTGATTGTGTGATTGTGAGATTGTGTGATTGTGTGATTGAGTGATTGTGTGATTGTGTGATTGTGTGATTGTGTGATTGTGTGATTGTGTGATTGTGTGATTGTGGGATTGTGTGATTGTGTGATTGTGTGATTGTGTGATTGTGTGATTGTGTAATTGTGATTGTGTGATTGTGTGATTGTGTGATTGTGTGATTGTGTGATTGTGTGATTGTGTGATCGTGTGATTGTGTGATTGTGTGATTGTGTGATTGTGTGATTGTGTGATTGTGTGATTGTGTGATTGTGTGGTTGTGCGATCGTGATTGTGTGATCGTGATTGTGTGATTGCGTGATTGTGATTGTGTGATTGTGTGACTGTGATTGTGTGACCGTGATTGTGTGACCGTAATTGTGTGATCATGATTGTGTGATCGTGATTGTGTGATCGTGATTGTGTGACCGTGATTGTGTGATCGTGATTTTGTGATTGTGTTATTGTGTGATTGTGTGAATGTGTGATTGTGTTACCGTTATTGTGTGACCGTGATTGTGTGGTTGCGACTGTGTGATTGTGACTGTGTGATTGTGTGAGTGCGTTATTGTGTGATTGAGTGATTGTGTGACTGTGTGATTGTGTGATTGTGTGATTTTGTGATTGTGTGATTGTGTGATTGTGTGACCGTGATTGTGTGACCGCGATTTTGTGACCGTGATTGTGTGACCGTGATTGAGTGACCGTGATTGAGTGACCGTGATTGTGTGATCGTGTGATTGTGTGATTGTGTGATTGTGTGATTGTGATTGTGTGATTGTGATTGTGTGATTGTGATTGTGTGATTGTGATTGTGTGATTGTGATTGTGTGATTGTGTCTGTGTGATTGTGTGAGTGTGTGAGTGTGTGATTGTGTGATTGTGTGATTGTGTGGTTGTGTGATTGTGTGACTGTGTGATTGTGTGATTGTGTGATTGTGCGATTGTGATTGTGTGATTGTGTGATTGTGTGATTGTGTGATTGTGTGACTGTGTGATTGTGTGATTGTGTGATTGTGTGATTGTGTGATTGCGTGATTGTGTGATTGTGTGATTGTGTGACTGTGTGATTGTGTGATTGTGTGATTGTGTGATTGTGTGATTGCGTGATTGCGTGATTGTGATGGTGTGATTGTATGACTGTGTGATTGTGTGATTGTGTGATTGTGAGATTGTGTGATTGTGTGATTGTGATTGTGTGATTGTGTGATTGTGTGATTGTGTGATTGTGTGATTGTGTGATTGTGTGATTGTGTGATTGTGTGATTGTGTGATTGTGTGATTGAGTGATTGTGTGCTTGTGTGATTGTGTGATTTTGTGATTGAGTGATTGTGTGATTGTGTGATTGTGTGATTGTGTGATTGTGTGATGGTGTGATTGTGTGATTGTGTGATTGTGTGATTGTGTGATTGAGTGATTGTGTGCTTGTGTGATTGTGTGATTGTGTGATTGTGTTATTGTGTGATTGTGTGATTGTGTGACCGTGATTGTGTGACCGCGATTTTGTGACCGTGATTGTGTGACCGTGATTGAGTGACCGTGATTGAGTGACCGTGATTGTGTGATCGTGTGATTGTGTGATTGTGTGATTGTGATTGTGTGATTGTGATTGTGTGATTGTGATTGTGTGATTGTGATTGTGTGATTGTGATTGTGTGATTGTGATTGTGTGATTGTGTCTGTGTGATTGTGTGAGTGTGTGATTGTGTGATTGTGTGATTGTGTGATTGTGTGGTTGTGTGATTGTATGACTGTGTGATTGTGTGATTGCGTGATCGTGTGATTGTGTGATTGTGTGATTGTGATTGTGTGATTGTGATTGTGTGATTGTGATTGTGTGATTGTGATTGTGTGATTGTGATTGTGTGATTGTGATTGTGTGATTGTGATTGTGTGATTGTGATTGTGTGATTGTGATTGTGTGATTGTGATTGTGTGATTGTGATTGTGTGATTGTGATTGTGTGATTGTGATTGTGTGATTGTGATTGTGTGATTGTGATTGTGTGATTGTGATTGTGTGATTGTGTCTGTGTGATTGTGTGAGTGTGTGATTGTGTGATTGTGTGATTGTGTGATTGTGTGGTTGTGTGATTGTGTGACTGTGTGATTGTGTGATTGTGTGATTGTGCGATTGTGATTGTGTGATTGCGTGATTGCGTGATTGTGATGGTGTGATTGTGTGATTGTGCGATTGTGATTGTGTGAGTGTGTTATTGTGTGATTGAGTGATTGTGTGACTGTGTGATTGTGTGATTGTGTGATTTTGTGATTGTGTGATTGTGTGATTGTGTGATTGTGTGATTGTGTGATTGTGTGATTGTGTAATTGTGATTGTGTGATTGTGTGGTTGTGTGATTGTGTGATTGTGTGATTGTGTGATTGTGTGATTGTGTGATTGTGTGATTGAGTGATTGTGTGCTTGTGTGATTGTGTGATTTTGTGATTGAGTGATTGTGTGCTTGTGTGATTGTGTGATTGTGTTATTGTGTGATTGTGAGATTGTGTGATTGTGTGATTGTGTGATTGTGTGATTGTGTTACCGTTATTGTGTGACCGTGATTGTGTGGTTGCGACTGTGTGATTGTGACTGTGTGATTGTGTGAGTGTGTTATTGTGTGATTGAGTGATTGTGTGACTGTGTGATTGTGTGATTGTGTGATTTTGTGATTGTGTGATTGTGTGATTGTGTGATTGTGTGATTGTGTGATTGCGTGATTACGTGATTGGGATGGTGTGATTGTATGACTGTGTGATTGTGTGATTGTGTGATTGTGAGATTGTGTGATTGTGTGATTGAGTGATTGTGTGATTGTGTGATTGTGTGATTGTGTGATTGTGTGATTGTGTGATTGTGTGATTGTGTGATTGTGTGATTGTGTGATTGTGTGATTGTGTGATTGTGTGATTGTGTGATTGTGTGATTGTGTGATTGTGTAATTGTGATTGTGTGATTGTGTGATTGTGTGATTGTGTGATTGTGTGATTGTGTGATTGTGTGATTGTGTGATTGTGTGATTGAGTGATTGTGTGATGGTGTGATTGTGTGATTGTGTGATTGTGTGATTGTGTGATTGTGTGATTGAGTGATTGTGTGCTTGTGTGATTGTGTGATTGTGTGATTGTGTTATTGTGTGATTGTGCGATTGTGTGATTGTGTGATTGTGTGATTGTGTGATTGTGTGATTGCGTGATTGCGTGATTGTGATGGTGTGATTGTATGACTGTGTGATTGTGTGATTGTGTGATTGTGAGATTGTGTGATTGTGTGATTGAGTGATTGCGTGATTGTGTGATTGTGTGATTGTGTGATTGTGTGATTGTGTGATTGTGTGATTGTGTGATTGTGTGATTGTGTGATTGTGTGATTGTGTGATTGTGTGATTGTGTGATTGTGTGATTGTGTGATTGTGTGATTGTGTGATTGTGTGATTGTGTGATTGTGTAATTGTGATTGTGTGATTGTGTGATTGTGTGATTGTGTGATTGTGTGATTGTGTGATTGTGTGATTGTGTGATTGAGTGATTGTGTGCTTGTGTGATTGTGTGATTTTGTGATTGAGTGATTGTGTGATCGTGTGATTGTGTGATTGTGTGATTGTGTGATGGTGTGATTGTGTGATTGTGTGATTGTGTGATTGTGTGATTGTGTGATTGAGTGATTGTGTGCTTGTGTGATTGTGTGATTGTGTGATTGTGTTATTGTGTGATTGTGTGATTGTGTGATTGTGTGATTGTGTGATTGTGTGATTGTGTTACCGTTATTGTGTGACCGTGATTGTTTGGTTGCGACTGTGTGATTGTGACTGTGTGATTGTGTGAGTGTGTTATTGTGTGATTGAGTGATTGTGTGACTGTGTGATTGTGTGATTGTGTGATTTTGTGATTGTGTGATTGTGTGATTGTGTGACCGTGATAGTGTGACCGCGATTTTGTGACCGTGATTGTGTGACCGTGATTGAGTGACCGTGATTGAGTGACCGTGATTGTGTGATCGTGTGATTGTGTGATTGTGTGATTGTGATTGTGTGATTGTGATTGTGTGATTGTGATTGTGTGATTGTGTCTGTGTGATTGTGTGAGTGTGTGAGTGTGTGATTGTGTGATTGTGTGATTGTGTGGTTGTGTGATTGTGTGACTGTGTGATTGTGTGATTTTGTGATTGTGCGATTGTGATTGTGTGATTGTGTGATTGTGTGATTGTGTGATTGTGTGACTGTGTGATTGTGTGATTGTGTGATTGTGTGATTGTGTGATTGTGTGATTGTGTGATTGTGTGATTGTGTGATTGTGTGATTGTGTGACTGTGTGATTGTGTGATTGTGTGATTGTGTGATTGTGTGATTGCGTGATTACGTGATTGTGATGGTGTGATTGTATGACTGTGTGATTGTGTGATTGTCTGATTGTGAGATTGTGTGATTGTGTGATTGAGTGATTGTGTGATTGTGTGATTGTGTGATTGTGTGATTGTGTGATTGTGTGATTGTGTGATTGTGTGATTGTGTGATTGTGTGATTGTGTGATTGTGTGATTGTGTGATTGTGTGATTGTGTGATTGTGTGATTGTGTGATTGTGTGATTGTGTAATTGTGATTGTGTGATTGTGTGATTGTGTGATTGTGTGATTGTGTGATTGTGTGATTGTGTGATTGAGTGATTGTGTGCTTGTGTGATTGTGTGATTTTGTGATTGAGTGATTGTGTGATCGTGTGATTGTGTGATTGTGGGATTGTGTGATGGTGTGATTGTGTGATTGTGTGATTGTGTGATTGTGTGATTGTGTGATTGAGTGATTGTGTGCTTGTGTGATTGTGTGATTGTGTGATTGTGTTATTGTGTGATTGTGTGATTGTGTGATTGTGTGATTGTGTGATTGTGTGATTGTGTTACCGTTATTGTGTGACCGTGATTGTGTGGTTGCGACTGTGTGATTGTGACTGTGTGATTGTGTGAGTGTGTTATTGTTTGATTGAGTGATTGTGTGACTGTGTGATTGTGTGATTGTGTGATTTTGTGATTGTGTGATTGTGTGATTGTGTGACCGTGATTGTGTGACCGCGATTTTGTGACCGTGATTGTGTGACCGTGATTGAGTGATCGTGATTGAGTGACCGTGATTGTGTGATCGTGTGATTGTGTGATTGTGTGATTGTGATTGTGTGATTGTGATTGTGTGATTGTGATTGTGTGATTGTGATTGTGTGATTGTGTCTGTGTGATTGTGTGAGTGTGTGATTGTGTGATTGTGTGATTGTGTGATTGTGTGGTTGTGTGATTGTGTGACTGTGTGATTGTGTGATTGTGTGATTGTGCGATTGTGATTGTGTGATTGTGTGATTGTGCGATTGTGATTGTGTGATTGTGTGATTGTGTGATTGTGTGATTGTGTGACTGTGTGATTGCGTGATTGCGTGATTGTGATGGTGTGATTGTATGACTGTGTGATTGTGTGATTGTGTGATTGTGTGATTGTGTGATTGTGTGATTGTGTGATTGTGTGATTGTGTGATTGTGTGATTGTGTGATTGTGTGATTGTGTGATTGTGTGATTGTGTGATTGTGTGATTGTGTGATTGTGTGATTGTGTAATTGTGATTGTGTGATTGTGTGATTGTGTGATTGTGTGATTGTGTGATTGTGTGATTGTGTGATTGAGTGATTGTGTGCTTGTGTGATTGTGTGATTTTGTGATTGAGTGATTGTGTGATTGTGTGATTGTATGATTGTGTGATTGTGTGATTGTGTGATTGTGTGATAGTGTGATTGTGTGATTGTGTGATTGTGTGATTGTGTGATTGTGTGATTGAGTGATTGTGTGCTTGTGTGATTGTGTGATTGTGTGATTGTGTGATTGTGTGATTGTGTGATTGTGTAATTGTGTGATTGTGTGATTGTGTGATTGTGTGATTGTGTGATTGTGTGATTGTGTGATTGTGTGATTGTGTGATTGTGAGATTGTGTGATTGTGTGATTGTGTGATTGTGTGATTGTGTGATTGTGTGATTGTGTGATTGTGTGATTGTGTGATTGTGTGATTGTGTGATGGTGTGATTGTGTGATTGTGTGATTGTGTGATTGTGTGATAGTGTGATTGTGTGACTGTGATTGTGTGACCGTGATTGTGTGACCGTAATTGTGTGATCATGATTGTGTGATCGTGATTGTGTGATCGTGATTGTGTGACCGTGATTGTGTGATCGTGATTTTGTGATTATGTGATTGTGTGATTGTGTGAATGTGTGATTGTGTTACCGTTATTGTGTGACCGTGATTGTGTGGTTGCGACTGTGTGATTGTGACTGTGTGATTGTGTGAGTGTGTTATTGTGTGATTGAGTGATTGTGTGACTGTGTGATTGTGTGATTGTGTGATTTTGTGATTGTGTGATTGTGTGATTGTGTGACCGTGATTGTGTGACCGCGATTTTGTGACCGTGATTGTGTGACCGTGATTGAGTGACCGTGATTGTGTGATCGCGTGATTGTGTGATTGTGTGATTGTGATTGTGTGATTGTGATTGTGTGATTGTGATTGTGTGATTGTGATTGTGTGATTGTGATTGTGTGATTGTGATTGTGTGATTGTGATTGTGTGATTGTGATTGTGTGATTGTGATTGTGTGATTGTGATTGTGTGATTGTGATTGTGTGATTGTGATTGTGTGATTGTGATTGTGTGATTGTGATTGTGTGATTGTGATTGTGTGATTGTGATTGTGTGATTGTGATTGTGTGATTGTGTCTGTGTGATTGTGTGAGTGTGTGATTGTGTGATTGTGTGATTGTGTGATTGTGTGGTTGTGTGATTGTGTGACTGTGTGATTGTGTGATTGTGTGATTGTGCGATTGTGTGATTGCGTGATTGCGTGATTGTGATGGTGTGATTGTATGACTGTGTGATTGTGTGATTGTGTGATTGTGAGATTGTGTGATTGTGTGATTGAGTGATTGTGTGATTGTGTGATTGTGTGATTGTGTGATTGTGTGATTGTGTGATTGTGTGATTGTGTGATTCTGTGATTGTGTGATTGTGTGATTGTGTGATTGTGTGATTGTGTGATTGTGTGATTGTGTGATTGTGTGATTGTGTGATTGTGTGATTGTGTGATTGTGTGATTGTGTGATTGTGTGATTGTGTAATTGTGATTGTGTGATTGTGTGATTGTGTGATTGTGTGATTGTGTGATTGTGTGATTGTGTGATTGTGTGATTGTGTGATTGTGTGATTGTGTGATTGTGTGATTGTGTGATTGTGTGATTGTGTGATTGTGTGATTGTGTGATTGTGTGATTGAGTGATTGTGTGCTTGTGTGATTGTGTGATTTTGTGATTGAGTGATTGTGTGATCGTGTGATTGTGTGATTGTGTGATTGTGTGATGGTGTGATTGTGTGATTGTGTGATTGTGTGATTGTGTGATTGTGTGATTGAGTGATTGTGTGCTTGTGTGATTGTGTGATTGTGTGATTGTGTTATTGTGTGATTGTGTGATTGTGTGATTGTGTGATTGTGTGATTGTGTGATTGAGTGATTGTGTGCTTGTGTGATTGTGTGATTGTGTGATTGTGTTATTGTGTGATTGTGTGATTGTGTGATTGTGTGATTGTGTGATTGTGTGATTGTGTTACCGTTATTGTGTGACCGTGATTGTGTGACCGTGATTGTGTGACCGTGATTGTGTGGTTGCGACTGTGTGATTGTGACTGTGTGATTGTGTGAGTGTGTTATTGTGTGATTGAGTGATTGTGTGACTGTGTGATTGTGTGATTGTGTGATTGTGTGATTTTGTGATTGTGTGATTGTGTGACTGTGTGACCGTGATTGTGTGACCGCGATTTTGTGACCGTGATTGTGTGACCGTGATTGAGTGACCGTGATTGAGTGACCGTGATTGTGTGATCGTGTGATTGTGTGATTGTGTGATTGTGATTGTGTGATTGTGATTGTGTGATTGTGATTGTGTGATTGTGTCTGTGTGATTGTGTGAGTGTGTGAGTGTGTGATTGTGTGATTGTGTGATTGTGTGGTTGTGTGATTGTGTGACTGTGTGATTGTGTGATTGTGCGATTGTGCGATTGTGATTGTGTGATTGTGTGATTGTGTGATTGTGTGATTGTGTGACTGTGTGATTGTGTGATTGTGTGATTGTGTGATTGTGTGATTGTGTGATTGTGTGATTGTGTGATTGTGTGATTGTGTGATTGTGTGATTGTGTGATTGTGTGACTGTGTGATTGTGTGATTGTGTGATTGTGTGATTGTGTGATTGCGTGATTGCGTGATTGGGATGGTGTGATTGTATGACTGTGTGATTGTGTGATTGTGTGATTGTGAGATTGTGTGATTGTGTGATTGAGTGATTGTGTGATTGTGTGATTGTGTGATTGTGTGATTGTGTGATTGTGTGATTGTGTGATTGTGTGATTGTGTGATTGTGTGATTGTGTGATTGTGTGATTGTGTGAGTGTGTTATTGTGTGATTGAGTGATTGTGTGACTGTGTGATTGTGTGATTGTGTGATTTTGTGATTGTGTGATTGTGTGATTGTGTGACCGTGATAGTGTGACCGCGATTTTGTGACCGTGAATGTGTGACCGTGATTGAGTGACCGTGATTGAGTGACCGTGATTGTGTGATCGTGTGATTGTGTGATTGTGTGATTGTGATTGTGTGATTGTGATTGTGTGATTGTGATTGTGTGATTGTGATTGTGTGATTGTGATTGTGTGATTGTGTCTGTGTGATTGTGTGAGTGTGTGAGTGTGTGATTGTGTGATTGTGTGATTGTGTGGTTGTGTGATTGTGTGACTGTGTGATTGTGTGATTGTGTGATTGTGCGATTGTGATTGTGTGATTGTGTGATTGTGTGATTGTGTGATTGTGTGATTGTGTGATTGTGTGACTGTGTGATTGTGTGATTGTGTGAGTGTGTGAGTGTGTGATTGTGTGATTGTGTGATTGTGTGGTTGTGTGATTGTGTGACTGTGTGATTGTGTGATTGTGTGATTGTGCGATTGTGATTGTGTGATTGTGTGATTGTGTGATTGTGTGATTGTGTGACTGTGTGATTGTGTGATTGTGTGATTGTGTGATTGTGTGATTGTGTGATTGTGATTGTGTGATTGTGATTGTGTGATTGTGATTGTGTGATTGTGATTGTGTGATTGTGATTGTGTGATTGTGTCTGTGTGATTGTGTGAGTGCGTGATTGTGTGATTGTGTGATTGTGTGATTGTGTGGTTGTGTGATTGTATGACTGTGTGATTGTGTGATTGTGTGATCGTGTGACTGTGTGATTGTGTGATTGTGATTGTGTGATTGTGATTGTGTGATTGTGATTGTGTGATTGTGATTGTGTGATTGTGATTGTGTGATTGTGATTGTGTGATTGTGATTGTGTGATTGTGATTGTGTGATTGTGATTGTGTGATTGTGATTGTGTGATTGTGATTGTGTGATTGTGATTGTGTGATTGTGATTGTGTGATTGTGATTGTGTGATTGTGATTGTGTGATTGTGATTGTGTGATTGTGATTGTGTGATTGTGATTGTGTGATTGTGATTGTGTGATTGTGATTGTGTGATTGTGATTGTGTGATTGTGATTGTGTGATTGTGATTGTGTGATTGTGATTGTGTGATTGTGATTGTGTGATTGTGATTGTGTGATTGTGATTGTGTGATTGTGATTGTGTGATTGTGTCTGTGTGATTGTGTGAGTGTGTGATTGTGTGATTGTGTGATTGTGTGATTGTGTGATTGTGTGATTGTGTGATTGTGTGATTGTGTGATGGTGTGATTGTGTGATTGTGTGATTGTGTGATTGTGTGATTGCGTGATTGCGTGATTGTGATGGTGTGATTGTATGACTGTGTGATTGTGTGATTGTGTGATTGTGTGATTGTGAGATTGTGTGATTGTGTGATTGTGATTGTGTGATTGTGTGATTGTGTGATTGTGTGATTGTGTGATTGTGTGATTGTGTGATTGTGTGATTGTGTGATTGAGTGATTGTGTGCTTGTGTGATTGTGTGATTTTGTGATTGAGTGATTGTGTGATTGTGTGATTGTGTGATTGTGTGATGGTGTGATTGTGTGATTGTGTGATTGTGTGATTGTGTGATTGTGTGATTGAGTGATTGTGTGCTTGTGTGATTGTGTGATTGTGTGATTGTGTTATTGTGTGATTGTGTGATTGTGTGATTGTGTGATTGTGTGATTGTGTTACCGTTAATGTGTGACCGTGATTGTGTGGTTGCGACTGTGTGATTGTGACTGTGTGATTGTGTGAGTGTGTTATTGTGTGATTGAGTGATTGTGTGACTGTGTGATTGTGTGATTGTGTGATTTTGTGATTGTGTGATTGTGTGATTGTGTGACCGTGATTGTGTGACCGCGATTTTGTGACCGTGATTGTGTGACCGTGATTGAGTGACCGTGATTGAGTGACCGTGATTGTGTGATCGTGTGATTGTGTGATTGTGTGATTGTGATTGCGTGATTGTGATTGTGTGATTGTGATTGTGTGATTGTGATTGTGTGATTGTGATTGTGTGATTGTGATTGTGTGATTGTGATTGTGTGATTGTGATTGTGTGATTGTGTCTGTGTGATTGTGTGAGTGTGTGATTGTGTGATTGTGTGATTGTGTGATTGTGTGGTTGTGTGATTGTATGACTGTGTGATTGTGTGATTGTGTGATCGTGTGATTGTGTGATTGTGTGATTGTGATTGTGTGATTGTGATTGTGTGATTGTGATTGTGTGATTGTGATTGTGTGATTGTGATTGTGTGATTGTGATTGTGTGATTGTGATTGTGTGATTGTGATTGTGTGATTGTGATTGTGTGATTGTGATTGTGTGATTGTGATTGTGTGATTGTGATTGTGTGATTGTGATTGTGTGATTGTGATTGTGTGATTGTGATTGTGTGATTGTGATTGTGTGATTGTGATTGTGTGATTGTGATTGTGTGATTGTGATTGTGTGATTGTGATTGTGTGATTGTGATTGTGTGATTGTGTCTGTGTGATTGTGTGAGTGTGTGATTGTGTGATTGTGTGATTGTGTGATTGTGTGGTTGTGTGATTGTGTGACTGTGTGATTGTGTGATTGTGTGATTGTGCGATTGTGATTGTGTGATTGCGTGATTGCGTGATTGTGATGGTGTGATTGTGTGATTGTGCGATTGTGATTGTGTGAGTGTGTTATTGTGTGATTGAGTGATTGTGTGACTGTGTGATTGTGTGATTGTGTGATTTTGTGATTGTGTGATTGTGTGATTGTGTGATTGTGTGATTGTGTGATTGTGTGATTGTGTAATTGTGATTGTGTGATTGTGTGGTTGTGTGATTGTGTGATTGTGTGATTGTGTGATTGTGTGATTGTGTGATTGTGTGATTGTGTGATTGTGTGATTGTGTGATTGTGTGATTGTGTGATTGTGTGATTGTGTGATTGTGTGATTGTGTGATTGTGTGATTGTGTGATTGTGTGATTGTGTGATTGTGTAATTGTGATTGTGTGATTGTGTGATTGTGTGATTGTGTGATTGTGTGATTGTGTGATTGTGTGATTGTGTGATTGTGTGATTGTGTGATTGAGTGATTGTGTGCTTGTGTGATTGTGTGATTTTGTGATTGAGTGATTGTGTGATCGTGTGATTGTGTGATTGTGTGATTGTGTGATGGTGTGATTGTGTGATTGTGTTATTGTGTGATTGTGTGATTGTGTGATTGAGTGATTGTGTGCTTGTGTGATTGTGTGATTGTGTGATTGTGTTATTGTGTGATTGTGTGATTGTGTGATTGTGTGATTGTGTGATTGTGTGATTGTGTTACCGTTATTGTGTGACCGCGATTGTGTGGTTGCGACTGTGTGATTGTGACTGTGTGATTGTGTGAGTGTGTTATTGTGTGATTGAGTGATTGTGTGACTGTGTGATTGTGTGATTGTGTGATTGTGTGATTTTGTGATTGTGTGATTGTGTGATTGTGTGACCGTGATAGTGTGACCGCGATTTTGTGACCGTGATTGTGTGACCGTGATTGAGTGACCGTGATTGAGTGACCGTGATTGTGTGATCGTGTGATTGTGTGATTGTGTGATTGTGATTGTGTGATTGTGATTGTGTGATTGTGATTGTGTGATTGTGATTGTGTGATTGTGATTGTGTGATTGTGTCTGTGTGATTGTGTGAGTGTGTGAGTGTGTGATTGTGTGATTGTGTGATTGTGTGGTTGTGTGATTGTGTGACTGTGTGATTGTGTGATTGTGTGATTGTGCGATTGTGATTGTGTGATTGTGTGATTGTGTGATTGTGTGATTGTGTGACTGTGTGATTGTGTGATTGTGTGATTGTGTGATTGTGTGATTGTGTGATTGTGTGATTGTGTGATTGTGTGATTGTGTGATTGTGTGACTGTGTGATTGTGTGATTGTGTGATTGTGTGATTGTGTGATTGCGTGATTACGTGATTGTGATGGTGTGATTGTATGACTGTGTGATTGTGTGATTGTCTGATTGTGAGATTGTGTGATTGTGTGATTGAGTGATTGTGTGATTGTGTGATTGTGTGATTGTGTGATTGTGTGATTGTGTGATTGTGTGATTGTGTGATTGTGTGATTGCGTGATTGTGTGATTGTGTGATTGTGTGATTGTGTGATTGTGTGATTGTGTGATTGTGTGATTGTGTGATTGTGTGATTGTGTAATTGTGATTGTGTGATTGTGTGATTGTGTGATTGTGTGATTGTGTGATTGTGTGATTGTGTGATTGTGTGATTGAGTGATTGTGTGCTTGTGTGATTGTGTGATTTTGAGATTGAGTGATTGTGTGATCGTGTGATTGTGTGATTGTGTGATTGTGTGATGGTGTGTTTGTGTGATTGTGTGATTGTGTGATTGTGTGATTGTGTGATTGAGTGATTGTGTGCTTGTGTGATTGTGTTATTGTGTGATTGTGTGATTGTGTGATTGTGTGATTGTGTGATTGTGTTACCGTTATTGTGTGACCGTGATTGTGTGGTTGCGACTGTGTGATTGTGACTGTGTGATTGTGTGAGTGTGTTATTGTGTGATTGAGTGATTGTGTGACTGTGTGATTGTGTGATTGTGTGATTTTGTGATTGTGTGATTGTGTGATTGTGTGACCGTGATTGTGTGACCGCGATTTTGTGACCGTGATTGTGTGACCGTGATTGAGTGATCGTGATTGAGTGACCGTGATTGTGTGATCGTGTGATTGTGTGATTGTGTGATTGTGATTGTGTGATTGTGATTGTGTGATTGTGATTGTGTGATTGTGATTGTGTGATTGTGTCTGTGTGATTGTGTGAGTGTGTGATTGTGTGATTGTGTGATTGTGTGATTGTGTGGTTGTGTGATTGTGTGACTGTGTGATTGTGTGATTGTGTGATTGTGCGATTGTGATTGTGTGATTGTGTGATTGTGCGATTGTGATTGTGTGATTGTGTGATTGTGTGATTGTGTGATTGTGTGATTGTGTGACTGTGTGATTGCGTGATTGCGTGATTGTGTTGGTGTGATTGTATGACTGTGTGATTGTGTGATTGTGTGATTGTGTGATTGTGTGATTGTGTGATTGTGTGATTGCGTGATTGCGTGATTGTGATGGTGTGATTGTATGACTGTGTGATTGTGTGATTGTGTGATTGTGTGATTGTGTGATTGTGTGATTGTGTGATTGTGTGATTGTGTGATTGAGTGATTGTGTGCTTGTGTGATTGTGTGATTTTGTGATTGAGTGATTGTGTGATTGTGTGATTGTATGATTGTGTGATTGTGTGATTGTGTGATTGTGTGATAGTGTGATTGTGTGATTGTGTGATTGTGTGATTGTGTGATTGTGTGATTGAGTGATTGTGTGCTTGTGTGATTGTGTGATTGTGTGATTGTGTGATTGTGTGATTGTGTGATTGTGTGATTGTGTAATTGTGTGATTGTGTGATTGTGTGATTGTGTGATTGTGTGATTGTGTGATTGTGTGATTGTGTGATTGTGTGATTGTGAGATTGTGTGATTGTGTGATTGTGTGATTGTGTGATTGTGTGATTGTGTGATTGTGTGATTGTGTGATTGTGTGATTGTGTGATTGTGTGATTGTGTGATTGTGTGATTGTGTGATAGTGTGATTGTGTGACTGTGATTGTGTGACCGTGATTGTGTGACCGTAATTGTGTGATCATGATTGTGTGATCGTGATTGTGTGATCGTGATTGTGTGACCGTGATTGTGTGATCGTGATTTTGTGATTATGTGATTGTGTGATTGTGTGAATGTGTGATTGTGTTACCGTTATTGTGTGACCGTGATTGTGTGGTTGCGACTGTGTGATTGTGACTGTGTGATTGTGTGAGTGTGTTATTGTGTGATTGAGTGATTGTGTGACTGTGTGATTGTGTGATTGTGTGATTTTGTGATTGTGTGATTGTGTGATTGTGTGACCGTGATTGTGTGACCGCGATTTTGTGACCGTGATTGTGTGACCGTGATTGAGTGACCGTGATTGTGTGATCGCGTGATTGTGTGATTGTGTGATTGTGATTGTGTGATTGTGATTGTGTGATTGTGATTGTGTGATTGTGATTGTGTGATTGTGATTGTGTGATTGTGATTGTGTGATTGTGATTGTGTGATTGTGATTGTGTGATTGTGATTGTGTGATTGTGATTGTGTGATTGTGATTGTGTGATTGTGATTGTGTGATTGTGATTGTGTGATTGTGATTGTGTGATTGTGATTGTGTGATTGTGATTGTGTGATTGTGATTGTGTGATTGTGATTGTGTGATTGTGATTGTGTGATTGTGATTGTGTGATTGTGTCTGTGTGATTGTGTGAGTGTGTGATTGTGTGATTGTGTGATTGTGTGATTGTGTGATTGAGTGATTGTGTGCTTGTGTGATTGTGTGATTGTGTGATTGTGTTATTGTGTGATTGTGTGATTGTGTGATTGTGTGATTGTGTGATTGTGTGATTGTGTGATTGTGTTACCGTTATTGTGTGACCGTGATTGTGTGACCGTGATTGTGTGACCGTGATTGTGTGGTTGCGACTGTGTGATTGTGACTGTGTGATTGTGTGAGTGTGTTATTGTGTGATTGAGTGATTGTGTGACTGTGTGATTGTGTGATTGTGTGATTTTGTGATTGTGTGATTGTGTGACTGTGTGACCGTGATTGTGTGACCGCGATTTTGTGACCGTGATTGTGTGACCGTGATTGAGTGACCGTGATTGAGTGACCGTGATTGTGTGATCGTGTGATTGTGTGATTGTGTGATTGTGATTGTGTGATTGTGATTGTGTGATTGTGATTGTGTGATTGTGTCTGTGTGATTGTGTGAGTGTGTGAGTGTGTGATAGTGTGATTGTGTGATTGTGTGGTTGTGTGATTGTGTGACTGTGTGATTGTGTGATTGTGCGATTGTGCGATTGTGATTGTGTGATTGTGTGATTGTGTGATTGTGTGATTGTGTGACTGTGTGATTGTGTGATTGTGTGATTGTGTGATTGTGTGATTGTGTGATTGTGTGATTGTGTGATTGTGTGATTGTGTGATTGTGTGATTGTGTGATTGTGTGATTGTGTGACTGTGTGATTGTGTGATTGCGTGATTGGGATGGTGTGATTGTATGACTGTGTGATTGTGTGATTGTGTGATTGTGAGATTGTGTGATTGTGTGATTGAGTGATTGTGTGATTGTGTGATTGTGTGACTGTGTGATTGTGTGATTGTGTGATTGTGTGATTGTGTGATTGTGTGACTGTGTGATTGTGTGATTGTGTGATTGTGTGATTGTGTGATTGTGTGATTGTGTGATTGTGTGATTGTGTGATTGTGTGATTGTGTGATTGTTTGACTGTGTGATTGTGTGATTGTGTGATTGTGCGATTGTGTGATTGCGTGATTACGTGATTGTGATGGTGTGATTGTATGACTGTGTGATTGTGTGATTGTGTGATTGTGAGATTGTGTGATTGTGTGATTGAGTGATTGTGTGATTGTGTGATTGTGTGATTGTGTGATTGTGTGATTGTGTGATTGTGTGATTGTGTGATTGTGTGATTGTGTGATTGTGTGATTGTGTGATTGTGTGATTGTGTGATTGTGTGATTGTGTGATTGTGTGATTGTGTAATTGTGATTGTGTGATTGTGTGATTGTGTGATTGTGTGATTGTGTGATTGTGTGATTGTGTGATTGTGTGATTGTGTGATTGAGTGATTGTGTGCTTGTGTGATTGTGTGATTTTGTGATTGAGTGATTGTGTGATCGTGTGATTGTGTGATTGTGTGATTGTGTGATGGTGTGATTGTGTGATTGTGTGATTGTGTGATTGTGTGATTGTGTGATTGAGTGATTGTGTGCTTGTGTGATTGTGTGATTGTGTGATTGTGTTATTGTGTGATTGTGTGATTGTGTGATTGTGTGATTGTGTGATTGTGTGATTGTGTGATTGTGTGATTGTGTGATTGTGTTACCGTTATTGTGTGACCGTGATTGTGTGGTTGCGACTGTGTGATTGTGACTGTGTGATTGTGTGAGTGTGTTATTGTGTGATTGAGTGATTGTGTGACTGTGTGATTGTGTGATTGTGTGATTTTGTGATTGTGTGATTGTGTGATTGTGTGACCGTGATTGTGTGACCGCGATTTTGTGACCGTGATTGTGTGACCGTGATTGAGTGATCGTGATTGAGTGACCGTGATTGTGTGATCGTGTGATTGTGTGATTGTGTGATTGTGATTGTGTGATTGTGATTGTGTGATTGTGATTGTGTGATTGTGATTGTGTGATTGTGTCTGTGTGATTGTGTGAGTGTGTGATTGTGTGATTGTGTGATTGTGTGATTGTGTGGTTGTGTGATTGTGTGACTGTGTGATTGTGTGATTGTGTGATTGTGTGATTGTGTGATTGTGTGATTGTGTGATTGTGTGATTGTGTGATTGAGTGATTGTGTGCTTGTGTGATTGTGTGATTTTGTGATTGAGTGATTGTGTGATTGTGTGATTGTGTGATTGTGTGATGGTGTGATTGTGTGATTGTGTGATTGTGTGATTGTGTGATTGTGTGATTGAGTGATTGTGTGCTTGTGTGATTGTGTGATTGTGTGATTGTGTTATTGTGTGATTGTGTGATTGTGTGATTGTGTGATTGTGTGATTGTGTTACCGTTATTGTGTGACCGTGATTGTGTGGTTGCGACTGTGTGATTGTGACTGTGTGATTGTGTGAGTGTGTTATTGTGTGATTGAGTGATTGTGTGACTGTGTGATTGTGTGATTGTGTGATTTTGTGATTGTGTGATTGTGTGATTGTGTGACCGTGATTGTGTGACCGCGATTTTGTGACCGTGATTGTGTGACCGTGATTGAGTGACCGTGATTGAGTGACCGTGATTGTGTGATCGTGTGATTGTGTGATTGTGTGATTGTGATTGTGTGATTGTGATTGTGTGATTGTGATTGTGTGATTGTGATTGTGTGATTGTGATTGTGTGATTGTGATTGTGTGATTGTGTCTGTGTGATTGTGTGAGTGTGTGATTGTGTGATTGTGTGATTGTGTGATTGTGTGGTTGTGTGATTGTATGACTGTGTGATTGTGTGATTGTGTGATCGTGTGATTGTGTGATTGTGTGATTGTGATTGTGTGATTGTGATTGTGTGATTGTGATTGTGTGATTGTGATTGTGTGATTGTGATTGTGTGATTGTGATTGTGTGATTGTGATTGTGTGATTGTGATTGTGTGATTGTGATTGTGTGATTGTGATTGTGTGATTGTGATTGTGTGATTGTGATTGTGTGATTGTGATTGTGTGATTGTGATTGTGTGATTGTGATTGTGTGATTGTGATTGTGTGATTGTGATTGTGTGATTGTGATTGTGTGATTGTGATTGTGTGATTGTGATTGTGTGATTGTGATTGTGTGATTGTGATTGTGTGATTGTGATTGTGTGATTGTGATTGTGTGATTGTGATTGTGTGATTGTGTCTGTGTGATTGTGTGAGTGTGTGATTGTGTGATTGTGTGATTGTGTGATTGTGTGGTTGTGTGATTGTGTGACTGTGTGATTGTGTGATTGTGTGATTGTGCGATTGTGATTGTGTGATTGCGTGATTGCGTGATTGTGATGGTGTGATTGTGTGATTGTGCGATTGTGATTGTGTGAGTGTGTTATTGTGTGATTGAGTGATTGTGTGACTGTGTGATTATGTGATTGTGTGATTTTGTGATTGTGTGATTGTGTGATTGTGTGATTGTGTGATTGTGTGATTGTGTGATTGTGTAATTGTGATTGTGTGATTGTGTGGTTGTGTGATTGTGTGATTGTGTGATTGTGTGATTGTGTGATTGTGTGATTGTGTGATTGAGTGATTGTGTGCTTGTGTGATTGTGTGATTTTGTGATTGAGTGATTGTGTGATCGTGTGATTGTCTGATTGTGTGATTGTGTGATGGTGTGATTGTGTGATTGTGTGATTGTGTGATTGTGTGATTGAGTGATTGTGTGCTTGTGTGATTGTGTGATTGTGTGATTGTGTTATTGTGTGATTGTGTGATTGTGTGACTGTGTGATTGTGTGATTGTGTGATTTTGTGATTGTGTGATTGTGTGATTGTGTGATTGTGTGATTGTGTGATTGCGTGATTACGTGATTGTGATGGTGTGATTGTATGACTGTGTGATTGTGTGATTGTGTGATTGTGAGATTGTGTGATTGTGTGATTGAGTGATTGTGTGATTGTGTGATTGTGTGATTGTGTGATTGTGTGATTGTGTGATTGTGTGATTGTGTGATTGTGTGATTGTGTGATTGTGTGATTGTGTGATTGTGTGATTGTGTGATTGTGTGATTGTGTGATTGTGTGATTGTGTGATTGTGTGATTGTGTGATTGTGTAATTGTGATTGTGTGATTGTGTGATTGTGTGATTGTGTGATTGTGTGATTGTGTGATTGTGTGATTGTGTGATTGAGTGATTGTGTGATGGTGTGATTGTGTGATTGTGTGATTGTGTGATTGTGTGATTGTGTGATTGAGTGATTGTGTGCTTGTGTGATTGTGTGATTGTGTGATTGTGTTATTGTGTGATTGTGTGATTGTGTGATTGTGTGATTGTGTGATTGTGTGATTGCGTGATTGCGTGATTGTGATGGTGTGATTGTATGACTGTGTGATTGTGTGATTGTGTGATTGTGTGATTGTGAGATTGTGTGATTGTGTGATTGAGTGATTGTGTGATTGTGTGATTGTGTGATTGTGTGATTGTGTGATTGTGTGATTGTGTGATTGTGTGATTGTGTGATTGTGTGATTGTGTGATTGTGTGATTGTGTGATTGTGTGATTGTGTGATTGTGTGATTGTGTAATTGTGATTGTGTGATTGTGTGATTGTGTGATTGTGTGATTGTGTGATTGTGTGATTGTGTGATTGTGTGATTGTGTGATTGAGTGATTGTGTGCTTGTGTGATTGTGTGATTTTGTGATTGAGTGATTGTGTGATCGTGTGATTGTGTGATTGTGTGATTGTGTGATGGTGTGATTGTGTGATTGTGTGATTGTGTGATTGTGTGATTGTGTGATTGAGTGATTGTGTGCTTGTGTGATTGTGTGATTGTGTGATTGTGTTATTGTGTGATTGTGTGATTGTGTGATTGTGTGATTGTGTGATTGTGTGATTGTGTTACCGTTATTGTGTGACCGCGATTGTGTGGTTGCGACTGTGTGATTGTGACTGTGTGATTGTGTGAGTGTGTTATTGTGTGATTGAGTGATTGTGTGACTGTGTGATTGTGTGATTGTGTGATTGTGTGATTTTGTGATTGTGTGATTGTGTGATTGTGTGACCGCGATAGTGTGACCGCGATTTTGTGACCGTGATTGTGTGACCGTGATTGAGTGACCGTGATTGAGTGACCGTGATTGTGTGATCGTGTGATTGTGTGATTGTGTGATTGTGATTGTGTGATTGTGATTGTGTGATTGTGATTGTGTGATTGTGATTGTGTGATTGTGATTGTGTGATTGTGTCTGTGTGATTGTGTGAGTGTGTGAGTGTGTGATTGTGTGATTGTGTGATTGTGTGGTTGTGTGATTGTGTGACTGTGTGATTGTGTGATTGTGTGATTGTGCGATTGTGATTGTGTGATTGTGTGATTGTGTGATTGTGTGATTGTGTGACTGTGTGATTGTGTGATTGTGTGATTGTGTGATTGTGTGATTGTGTGATTGTGTGATTGTGTGATTGTGTGATTGTGTGATTGTGTGATTGTGTGACTGTGTGATTGTGTGATTGTGTGATTGTGTGATTGTGTGATTGCGTGATTACGTGATTGTGATGGTGTGATTGTATGACTGTGTGATTGTGTGATTGTCTGATTGTGAGATTGTGTGATTGTGTGATTGAGTGATTGTGTGATTGTGTGATTGTGTGATTGTGTGATTGTGTGATTGTGTGATTGTGTGATTGTGTGATTGTGTGATTGCGTGATTGTGTGATTGTGTGATTGTGTGATTGTGTGATTGTGTGATTGTGTGATTGTGTGATTGTGTGATTGTGTGATTGTGTAATTGTGATTGTGTGATTGTGTGATTGTGTGATTGTGTGATTGTGTGATTGTGTGATTGTGTGATTGTGTGATTGAGTGATTGTGTGCTTGTGTGATTGTGTGATTTTGTGATTGAGTGATTGTGTGATCGTGTGATTGTGTGATTGTGTGATTGTGTGATGGTGTGATTGTGTGATTGTGTGATTGTGTGATTGTGTGATTGTGTGATTGAGTGATTGTGTGCTTGTGTGATTGTGTTATTGTGTGATTGTGTGATTGTGTGATTGTGTGATTGTGTGATTGTGTGATTGTGTTACCGTTATTGTGTGACCGTGATTGTGTGGTTGCGACTGTGTGATTGTGACTGTGTGATTGTGTGAGTGTGTTATTGTGTGATTGAGTGATTGTGTGACTGTGTGATTGTGTGATTGTGTGATTTTGTGATTGTGTGATTGTGTGATTGTGTGACCGTGATTGTGTGACCGCGATTTTGTGACCGTGATTGTGTGACCGTGATTGAGTGATCGTGATTGAGTGACCGTGATTGTGTGATCGTGTGATTGTGTGATTGTGTGATTGTGATTGTGTGATTGTGATTGTGTGATTGTGATTGTGTGATTGTGATTGTGTGATTGTGTCTGTGTGATTGTGTGAGTGTGTGATTGTGTGATTGTGTGATTGTGTGATTGTGTGGTTGTGTGATTGTGTGACTGTGTGATTGTGTGATTGTGTGATTGTGCGATTGTGATTGTGTGATTGTGTGATTGTGCGATTGTGATTGTGTGATTGTGTGATTGTGTGATTGTGTGATTGTGTGATTGTGTGACTGTGTGATTGCGTGATTGCGTGATTGTGATGGTGTGATTGTATGACTGTGTGATTGTGTGATTGTGTGATTGTGTGATTGTGTGATTGTGTGATTGTGTGATTGTGTGATTGTGTGATTGTGTGATTGTGTGATTGTGTGATTGTGTGATTGTGTGATTGTGTGATTGTGTGATTGTGTAATTGTGATTGTGTGATTGTGTGATTGTGTGATTGTGTGATTGTGTGATTGTGTGATTGTGTGATTGAGTGATTGTGTGCATGTGTGATTGTGTGATTTTGTGATTGAGTGATTGTGTGATTGTGTGATTGTATGATTGTGTGATTGTGTGATTGTGTGATTGTGTGATAGTGTGATTGTGTGATTGTGTGATTGTGTGATTGTGTGATTGTGTGATTGTGTGACTGTGTGATTGCGTGATTGCGTGATTGTGATGGTGTGATTGTATGACTGTGTGATTGTGTGATTGTGTGATTGTGTGATTGTGTGATTGTGTGATTGTGTGATTGTGTGATTGTGTGATTGTGTGATTGTGTGATTGTGTGATTGTGTGATTGTGTGATTGTGTAATTGTGATTGTGTGATTGTGTGATTGTGTGATTGTGTGATTGTGTGATTGTGTGATTGAGTGATTGTGTGCTTGTGTGATTGTGTGATTTTGTGATTGAGTGATTGTGTGATTGTGTGATTGTATGATTGTGTGATTGTGTGATTGTGTGATTGTGTGATAGTGTGATTGTGTGATTGTGTGATTGTGTGATTGTGTGATTGTGTGATTGAGTGATTGTGTGCTTGTGTGATTGTGTGATTGTGTGATTGTGTGATTGTGTGATTGTGTGATTGTGTGATTGTGTAATTGTGTGATTGTGTGATTGTGTGATTGTGTGATTGTGTGATTGTGTGATTGTGTGATTGCGTGATTGCGTGATTGTGATGGTGTGATTGTATGACTGTGTGATTGTGTGATTGTGTGATTGTGTGATTGTGTGATTGTGTGATTGTGTGATTGTGTGATTGTGTGATTGTGTGATTGTGTGATTGAGTGATTGTGTGCTTGTGTGATTGTGTGATTTTGTGATTGAGTGATTGTGTGATTGTGTGATTGTATGATTGTGTGATTGTGTGATTGTGTGATTGTGTGATAGTGTGATTGTGTGATTGTGTGATTGTGTGATTGTGTGATTGAGTGATTGTGTGCTTGTGTGATTGTGTGATTGTGTGATTGTGTGATTGTGTGATTGTGTGATTGTGTGATTGTGTAATTGTGTGATTGTGTGATTGTGTGATTGTGTGATTGTGTGATTGTGTGATTGTGTGATTGTGTGATTGTGTGATTGTGAGATTGTGTGATTGTGTGATTGTGTGATTGTGTGATTGTGTGATTGTGTGATTGTGTGATTGTGTGATTGTGTGATTGTGTGATTGTGTGATTGTGTGATTGTGTGATTGTGTGATAGTGTGATTGTGTGACTGTGATTGTGTGACCGTGATTGTGTGACCGTAATTGTGTGATCATGATTGTGTGATCGTGATTGTGTGATCGTGATTGTGTGACCGTGATTGTGTGATCGTGATTTTGTGATTATGTGATTGTGTGATTGTGTGAATGTGTGATTGTGTTACCGTTATTGTGTGACCGTGATTGTGTGGTTGCGACTGTGTGATTGTGACTGTGTGATTGTGTGAGTGTGTTATTGTGTGATTGAGTGATTGTGTGACTGTGTGATTGTGTGATTGTGTGATTTTGTGATTGTGTGATTGTGTGATTGTGTGACCGTGATTGTGTGACCGCGATTTTGTGACCGTGATTGTGTGACCGTGATTGAGTGACCGTGATTGTGTGATCGCGTGATTGTGTGATTGTGTGATTGTGATTGTGTGATTGTGATTGTGTGATTGTGATTGTGTGATTGTGATTGTGTGATTGTGATTGTGTGATTGTGATTGTGTGATTGTGATTGTGTGATTGTGATTGTGTGATTGTGATTGTGTGATTGTGATTGTGTGATTGTGATTGTGTGATTGTGATTGTGTGATTGTGATTGTGTGATTGTGATTGTGTGATTGTGATTGTGTGATTGTGATTGTGTGATTGTGATTGTGTGATTGTGATTGTGTGATTGTGATTGTGTGATTGTGTCTGTGTGATTGTGTGAGTGTGTGATTGTGTGATTGTGTGATTGTGTGATTGTGTGATTGAGTGATTGTGTGCTTGTGTGATTGTGTGATTGTGTGATTGTGTTATTGTGTGATTGTGTGATTGTGTGATTGTGTGATTGTGTGATTGTGTGATTGTGTGATTGTGTTACCGTTATTGTGTGACCGTGATTGTGTGACCGTGATTGTGTGACCGTGATTGTGTGGTTGCGACTGTGTGATTGTGACTGTGTGATTGTGTGAGTGTGTTATTGTGTGATTGAGTGATTGTGTGACTGTGTGATTGTGTGATTGTGTGATTTTGTGATTGTGTGATTGTGTGACTGTGTGACCGTGATTGTGTGACCGCGATTTTGTGACCGTGATTGTGTGACCGTGATTGAGTGACCGTGATTGAGTGACCGTGATTGTGTGATCGTGTGATTGTGTGATTGTGTGATTGTGATTGTGTGATTGTGATTGTGTGATTGTGTCTGTGTGATTGTGTGAGTGTGTGAGTGTGTGATAGTGTGATTGTGTGATTGTGTGGTTGTGTGATTGTGTGACTGTGTGATTGTGTGATTGTGCGATTGTGCGATTGTGATTGTGTGATTGTGTGATTGTGTGATTGTGTGATTGTGTGACTGTGTGATTGTGTGATTGTGTGATTGTGTGATTGTGTGATTGTGTGATTGTGTGATTGTGTGATTGTGTGATTGTGTGATTGTGTGATTGTGTGACTGTGTGATTGTGTGATTGCGTGATTGGGATGGTGTGATTGTATGACTGTGTGATTGTGTGATTGTGTGATTGTGAGATTGTGTGATTGTGTGATTGAGTGATTGTGTGATTGTGTGATTGTGTGACTGTGTGATTGTGTGATTGTGTGATTGTGTGATTGTGTGATTGTGTGACTGTGTGATTGTGTGATTGTGTGATTGTGTGATTGTGTGATTGTGTGATTGTGTGATTGTGTGATTGTGTGATTGTGTGATTGTGTGATTGTGTGATTGTGTGACTGTGTGATTGTGTGATTGTGTGATTGTGTGATTGTGTGATTGCGTGATTACGTGATTGTGATGGTGTGATTGTATGACTGTGTGATTGTGTGATTGTGTGATTGTGAGATTGTGTGATTGTGTGATTGAGTGATTGTGTGATTGTGTGATTGTGTGATTGTGTGATTGTGTGATTGTGTGATTGTGTGATTGTGTGATTGTGTGATTGTGTGATTGTGTGATTGTGTGATTGTGTGATTGTGTGATTGTGTGATTGTGTGATTGTGTGATTGTGTGATTGTGTAATTGTGATTGTGTGATTGTGTGATTGTGTGATTGTGTGATTGTGTGATTGTGTGATTGTGTGATTGTGTGATTGTGTGATTGAGTGATTGTGTGCTTGTGTGATTGTGTGATTTTGTGATTGAGTGATTGTGTGATCGTGTGATTGTGTGATTGTGTGATTGTGTGATGGTGTGATTGTGTGATTGTGTGATTGTGTGATTGTGTGATTGTGTGATTGAGTGATTGTGTGCTTGTGTGATTGTGTGATTGTGTGATTGTGTTATTGTGTGATTGTGTGATTGTGTGATTGTGTGATTGTGTGATTGTGTGATTGTGTGATTGTGTGATTGTGTGATTGTGTTACCGTTATTGTGTGACCGTGATTGTGTGGTTGCGACTGTGTGATTGTGACTGTGTGATTGTGTGAGTGTGTTATTGTGTGATTGAGTGATTGTGTGACTGTGTGATTGTGTGATTGTGTGATTTTGTGATTGTGTGATTGTGTGATTGTGTGACCGTGATTGTGTGACCGCGATTTTGTGACCGTGATTGTGTGACCGTGATTGAGTGATCGTGATTGAGTGACCGTGATTGTGTGATCGTGTGATTGTGTGATTGTGTGATTGTGATTGTGTGATTGTGATTGTGTGATTGTGATTGTGTGATTGTGATTGTGTGATTGTGTCTGTGTGATTGTGTGAGTGTGTGATTGTGTGATTGTGTGATTGTGTGATTGTGTGGTTGTGTGATTGTGTGACTGTGTGATTGTGTGATTGTGTGATTGTGCGATTGTGATTGTGTGATTGTGTGATTGTGTAATTGTGATTGTGTGATTGTGTGATTGTGTGATTGTGTGATTGTGTGAATGTGTGATTGAGTGATTGTGTGCTTGTGTGATTGTGTGATTTTGTGATTGAGTGATTGTGTGATTGTGTGATTGTATGATTGTGTGATTGTGTGATTGTGTGATTGTGTGATAGTGTGATTGTGTGATTGTGTGATTGTGTGATTGTGTGATTGTGTGATTGAGTGATTGTGTGCTTGTGTGATTGTGTGATTGTGTGATTGTGTGATTGTGTGATTGTGTGATTGTGTGATTGTGTAATTGTGTGATTGTGTGATTGTGTGATTGTGTGATTGTGTGATTGTGTGATTGTGTGATTGTGTGATTGTGTGATTGTGAGATTGTGTGATTGTGTGATTGTGTGATTGTGTGATTGTGTGATTGTGTGATTGTGTGATTGTGTGGTTGTGTGATTGTGTGATTGTGTGATTGTGTGATTGTGTGATTGTGTGATTGTGTGATAGTGTGATTGTGTGACTGTGATTGTGTGACCGTGATTGTGTGACCGTAATTGTGTGATCATGATTGTGTGATCGTGATTGTGTGATCGTGATTGTGTGACCGTGATTGTGTGATCGTGATTTTGTGATTATGTGATTGTGTGATTGTGTGAATGTGTGATTGTGTTACCGTTATTGTGTGACCGTGATTGTGTGGTTGCGACTGTGTGATTGTGACTGTGTGATTGTGTGAGTGTGTTATTGTGTGATTGAGTGATTGTGTGACTGTGTGATTGTGTGATTGTGTGATTTTGTGATTGTGTGATTGTGTGATTGTGTGATTGTGTGATTGTGTGATTGTGTGATTGTGTGATTGTGTGATTGTGTGATTGTGTGATTGTGTGATTGTGTGATTGTGTGATTGTGTGATTGTGTGATTGTGTGATTGTGTGATTGTGTGATTGTGTGATTGTGTGATTGTGTGATTGTGTGACTGTGTGATTGTGTGATTTTGTGATTGTGTGATTGTGTGATTGTGTGACCGTGATTGTGTGACCGCGATTTTGTGACCGTGATTGTGTGACCGTGATTGAGTGACCGTGATTGAGTGACCATGATTGTGTGATCGTGTGATTGTGTGATTGTGTGATTGTGTGATTGTGATTGTGTGATTGTGATTGTGTGATTGTGATTGTGTGATTGTGATTGGGTGATTGTGATTGTGTGATTGTGATTGTGTGATTGTGATTGTGTGATTGTGATTGTGTGATTGTGATTGTGTGATTGTGATTGTGTGATTGTGATTGTGTGATTGTGATTGTGTGATTGTGCTTGTGTGATTGTGATTGTGTGATTGTGTCTGTGTGATTGTGTGAGTGTGTGATTGTGTGATTGTGTGATTGTGTGATTGTGTGGTTGTGTGATTGTGTGACTGTGTGATTGTGTGATTGTGCGATTGTGATTGTGTGATTGCGTGATTGCGTGATTGTGATGGTGTCATTGTATGACTGTGTGATTGTGTGATTGTGTGATTGTGAGATTGTGTGATTGTGTGATTGAGTGATTGTGTGATTGTGTGATTGTGTGATTGTGTGATTGTGTGATTGTGTGATTGTGTGATTGTGTGATTGTGTGATTGTGTGATTGTGTGATTGTGTGATTGTGTAATTGTGATTGTGTGATTGTGTGATTGTGTGATTGTGTGATTGTGTGATTGTGTGATTGTGTGATTGAGTGATTGTGTGCTTGTGTGATTGTGTGATTTTGTGATTGAGTGATTGTGTGATCGTGTGATTGTGTGATTGTGTGATTGTGTGATGGTGTGATTGTGTGATTGTGTGATTGTGTGATTGTGTGATTGTGTGATTGAGTGATTGTGTGCTTGTGTGATTGTGTGATTGTGTGATTGTGTGATTGTGTAATTGTGATTGTGTGATTGTGTGATTGTGTGATTGTGTGATTGTGTGATTGTGTGATTGAGTGATTGTGTGCTTGTGTGATTGTGTGATTTTGTGATTGAGTGATTGTGTGATTGTGTGATTGTATGATTGTGTGATTGTGTGATTGTGTGATTGTGTGATAGTGTGATTGTGTGATTGTGTGATTGTGTGATTGTGTGATTGTGTGATTGAGTGATTGTGTGCTTGTGTGATTGTGTGATTGTGTGATTGTGTGATTGTGTGATTGTGTGATTGTGTGATTGTGTAATTGTGTGATTGTGTGATTGTGTGATTGTGTGATTGTGTGATTGTGTGATTGTGTGATTGTGTGATTGTGTGATTGTGAGATTGTGTGATTGTGTGATTGTGTGATTGTGTGATTGTGTGATTGTGTGATTGTGTGATTGTGTGATTGTGTGATTGTGTGATTGTGTGATTGTGTGATTGTGTGATTGTGTGATAGTGTGATTGTGTGACTGTGATTGTGTGACCGTGATTGTGTGACCGTAATTGTGTGATCATGATTGTGTGATCGTGATTGTGTGATCGTGATTGTGTGACCGTGATTGTGTGATCGTGATTTTGTGATTATGTGATTGTGTGATTGTGTGAATGTGTGATTGTGTTACCGTTATTGTGTGACCGTGATTGTGTGGTTGCGACTGTGTGATTGTGACTGTGTGATTGTGTGAGTGTGTTATTGTGTGATTGAGTGATTGTGTGACTGTGTGATTGTGTGATTGTGTGATTTTGTGATTGTGTGATTGTGTGATTGTGTGACCGTGATTGTGTGACCGCGATTTTGTGACCGTGATTGTGTGACCGTGATTGAGTGACCGTGATTGTGTGATCGCGTGATTGTGTGATTGTGTGATTGTGATTGTGTGATTGTGATTGTGTGATTGTGATTGTGTGATTGTGATTGTGTGATTGTGATTGTGTGATTGTGATTGTGTGATTGTGATTGTGTGATTGTGATTGTGTGATTGTGATTGTGTGATTGTGATTGTGTGATTGTGATTGTGTGATTGTGATTGTGTGATTGTGATTGTGTGATAGTGTCTGTGTGATTGTGTGATTGTGTGATTGTGTGATTGTGTGATTGTGTGATTGAGTGATTGTGTGCTTGTGTGATTGTGTGATTGTGTGATTGTGTGATTGTGTGATTGTGTGATTGTGTGATTGTGTGATTGTGTGATTGTGTGATTGTGTGATTGTGTGATTGTGTGATTGTGTGATTGTGTGATTGTGTGATTGTGTGATTGTGTGATTGTGTGATTGTGTGATTGTGTGATTGTGTGATTGTGTGACTGTGTGATTGTGTGATTTTGTGATTGTGTGATTGTGTGATTGTGTGACCGTGATTGTGTGACCGCGATTTTGTGACCGTGATTGTGTGACCGTGATTGAGTGACCGTGATTGAGTGACCATGATTGTGTGATCGTGTGATTGTGTGATTGTGTGATTGTGATTGTGTGATTGTGATTGTGTGATTGTGATTGTGTGATTGTGATTGTGTGATTGTGATTGTGTGATTGTGATTGTGTGATTGTGATTGTGTGATTGTGATTGTGTGATTGTGATTGTGTGATTGTGATTGTGTGATTGTGATTGTGTGATTGTGATTGTGTGATTGTGATTGTGTGATTGTGATTGTGTGATTGTGATTGTGTGATTGTGATTGTGTGATTGTGATTGTGTGATTGTGATTGTGTGATTGTGTCTGTGTGGTTGTGTGAGTGTGTGATTGTGTGATTGTGTGATTGTGTGATTGTGTGGTTGTGTGATTGTGTGACTGTGTGATTGTGTGATTGTGTGATTGTGCGATTGTGACTGTGTGATTGCGTGATTGCGTGATTGTGTTGGTGTGATTGTATGACTGTGTGATTGTGTGATTGTGTGATTGTGAGATTGTGTGATTGTGTGATTGAGTGATTGTGTGATTGTGTGATTGTGTGATTGTGTGATTGTGTGATTGTGTGATTGTGTGATTGTGTGATTGTGTGATTGTGTGATTGTGTGATTGTGTGGTTGTGTAATTGTGATTGTGTGATTGTGTGATTGTGTGATTGTGTGATTGTGTGATTGTGTGATTGTGTGATTGTGTGATTGTGTGATTGTGTGATTGTGTGATTGTGTGATTGTGTGATTGAGTGATTGTGTGCTTGTGTGATTGTGTGATTTTGTGATTGAGTGATTGTGTGATCGTGTGATTGTGTGATTGTGTGATTGTGTGATGGTGTGATTGTGTGATTGTGTGATTGTGTGATTGTGTGATTGTGTGATTGAGTGATTGTGTGCTTGTGTGATTGTGTGATTGTGTGATTGTGTTATTGTGTGATTGTGTGATTGTGTGATTGTGTGATTGTGTGATTGTGTGATTGTGTGATTGTGTGATTGTGTTACCGTTCTTGTGTGACCGTGATTGTGTGGTTGCGACTGTGTGATTGTGACTGTGTGATTGTGTGAGTGTGTTATTGTGTGATTGAGTGATTGTGTGACTGTGTGATTGTGTGATTGTGTGATTTTGTGATTGTGTGATTGTGTGATTGTGTGATTGTGTGATTGTGTGATTGCGTGATTACGTGATTGTGATGGTGTGATTGTATGACTGTGTGATTGTGTGATTGTGTGATTGTGAGATTGTGTGATTGTGTGATTGAGTGATTGTGTGATTGTGTGATTGTGTGATTGTGTGATTGTGTGATTGTGTGATTGTGTGATTGTGTGATTGTGTGATTGTGTGATTGTGTGATTGTGTGATTGTGTGATTGTGTGATTGTGTGATTGTGTGATTGTGTAATTGTGATTGTGTGATTGTGTGATTGTGTGATTGTGTGATTGTGTGATTGAGTGATCGTGTGCTTGTGTGATTGTGTGATTTTGTGATTGAGTGATTGTGTGATCGTGTGATTGTGTGATTGTGTGATTGTGTGATGGTGTGATTGTGTGATTGTGTGATTGTGTGATTGTGTGATTGTGTGATTGAGTGATTGTGTGCTTGTGTGATTGTGTGATTGTGTGATTGTGTTATTGTGTGATTGTGTGATTGTGTGATTGTGTGATTGTGTGATTGTGTGATTGTGTTACCGTTATTGTGTGACCGTGATTGTGTGGTTGCGACTGTGTGATTGTGACTGTGTGATTGTGTGAGTGTGTTATTGTGTGATTGAGTGATTGTGTGACTGTGTGATTGTGTGATTGTGTGATTTTGTGATTGTGTGATTGTGTGATTGTGTGACCGTGATTGTGTGACCGCGATTTTGTGACCGTGATTGTGTGACCGTGATTGAGTGATCGTGATTGAGTGACCGTGATTGTGTGATCGTGTGATTGTGTGATTGTGTGATTGTGATTGTGTGATTGTGATTGTGTGATTGTGATTGTGTGATTGTGATTGTGTGATTGTGTCTGTGTGATTGTGTGAGTGTGTGATTGTGTGATTGTGTGATTGTGTGATTGTGTGGTTGTGTGATTGTGTGACTGTGTGATTGTGTGATTGTGTGATTGTGCGATTGTGATTGTGTGATTGTGTGATTGTGCGATTGTGATTGTGTGATTGTGTGATTGTGTGATTGTGTGATTGTGTGATTGTGTGACTGTGTGATTGCGTGATTGCGTGATTGTGATGGTGTGATTGCATGACTGTGTGATTGTGTGATTGTGTGATTGTGTGATTGTGTGATTGTGTGATTGTGTGATTTTGTGATTGTGTGATTGTGTGATTGTGTGATTGTGTGATTGTGTGATTGTGTGATTGTGTGATTGTGTGATTGTGTGATTGTGTAATTGTGATTGTGTGATTGTGTGATCGTGTGATTGTGTGATTGTGTGATTGTGATTGTGTGATTGTGATTGTGTGATTGTGATTGTGTGATTGTGATTGTGTGATTGTGATTGTGTGATTGTGTCTGTGTGATTGTGTGAGTGTGTGATTGTGTGATTGTGTGATTGTGTGATTGTGTGGTTGTGTGATTGTGTGACTGTGTGATTGTGTGATTGTGCGATTGTGCGATTGTGATTGTGTGATTGTGTGATTGTGCGATTGTGATTGTGTGATTGTGTGATTGTGTGATTGTGTGATTGTGTGACTGTGTGATTGCGTGATTGCGTGATTGTGATGGTGTGATTGTATGACTGTGTGATTGTGTGATTGTGTGACTGTGTGATTGTGTGATTGTGTGGTTGTGTGATTGTGTGACTGTGTGATTGTGTGATTGTGTGATTGTGCGATTGTGATTGTGTGATTGCGTGATTGCGTGATTGTGATGGTGTGATTGTATGACTGTATGATTGTGTGATTGTGTGATTGTGAGATTGTGTGAGTGTGTGATTGTGTGATTGTGTGATTGTGTGATTGTGTGATTGTGTGGTTGTGTGATTGTGTGACTGTGTGATTGTGTGATTGTGTGATTGTGCGATTGTGATTGTGTGATTGTGTGATTGTGCGATTGTGATTGTGTGATTGTGTGATTGTGTGATTGTGTGATTGTGTGACTGTGTGATTGCGTGATTGCGTGATTGTGATGGTGTGATTGTATGACTGTGTGATTGTGTGATTGTGTGATTGTGTGATTGTGTGATTGTGTGATTGTGTGATTGTGTGATTGTGTGATTGTGTGATTGTGTGATTGAGTGATTGTGTGCTTGTGTGATTGTGTGATTGTGTGATTTTGTGATTGTGTGATTGTGTGATTGTGTGACCGTGTTTGTGTGACCGCGATTTTGTGACCGTGATTGTGTGACCGTGATTGAGTGATCGTGATTGAGTGACCGTGATTGTGTTATCGTGTGATTGTGTGATTGTGTGATTGTGATTGTGTGATTGTGATTGTGTGATTGTGATTGTGTGATTGTGATTGTGTGATTGTGTCTGTGTGATTGTGTGAGTGTGTGATTGTGTGATTGTGTGATTGTGTGATTGTGTGGTTGTGTGATTGTGTGACTGTGTGATTGTGTGATTGTGTGATTGTGCGATTGTGATTGTGTGATTGTGTGATTGTGCGATTGTGATTGTGTGATTGTGTGATTGTGTGATTGTGTGATTGTGTGACTGTGTGATTGCGTGATTGCGTGATTGCGTGATTGTGATGGTGTGATTGTATGACTGTGTGATTGTGTGATTGTGTGATTGTGTGATTTCGTGATTGTGTGATTGTGTGATTGTGTGATTGTGTGATTGTGTGATTGTGTGATTGTGTGATTGTGTGATTGTGTGATTGTGTGATTGTGTAATTGTGATTGTGTGATTGTGTGATTGTGTGATTGTGTGATTGTGTGATTGTGTGATTGAGTGATTGTGTGCTTGTGTGATTGTGTGATTTTGTGATTGAGTGATTGTGTGATTGTGTGATTGTATGATTGTGTGATTGTGTGATTGTGTGATTGTGTGATTGTGTGATTGTGTGATTGTGTGATTGTGTGATTGTGTGATTGTGTGATTGAGTGATTGTGTGCTTGTGTGATTGTGTGATTGTGTGGTTGTGTGATTGTGTGATTGTGTGATTGTGTGATTGTGTAATTGTGTGATTGTGTGATTGTGTGATTGTGTGATTGTGTGATTGTGTGATTGTGTGATTGTGTGATTGTGTGATTGTGTGATTGTGTGATTGTGTGATTGTGAGATTGTGTGATTCTGTGATTGTGTGATTGTGTGATTGTGTGATTGTGTGATTGTGTGATTGTGTGATTGTGTGATTGTGTGATTGTGTGATTGTGTGATTGTGTGATAGTGTGATTGTGTGACTGTGATTGTGTGACCGTGATTGTGTGACCGTAATTGTGTGATCATGATTGTGTGATCGTGATTGTGTGATCGTGATTGTGTGACCGTGATTGTGTGATCGTGATTTTGTGATTATGTGATTGTGTGATTGTGTGAATGTGTGATTGTGTTACCGTTATTGTGTGACCGTGATTGTGTGGTTGCGACTGTGTGATTGTGACTGTGTGATTGTGTGAGTGTGTTATTGTGTGATTGAGTGATTGTGTGACTGTGTGATTGTGTGATTGTGTGATTTTGTGATTGTGTGATTGTGTGATTGTGTGACCGTGATTGTGTGACCGCGATTTTGTGTCCGTGATTGTGTGACCGTGATTGAGTGACCGTGATTGTGTGATCGCGTGATTGTGTGATTGTGTGATTGTGATTGTGTGATTGTGATTGTGTGATTGTGATTGTGTGATTGTGATTGTGTGATTGTGATTGTGTGATTGTGATTGTGTGATTGTGATTGTGTGATTGTGATTGTGTGATTGTGATTGTATGATTGTGATTGTGTGATTGTGATTGTGTGATTGTGATTGTGAGATTGTGATTGTGTGATTGTGATTGTGTGATTGTGATTGTGTGATTGTGATTGTGTGATTGTGATTGTGTGATTGTGATTGTGTGATTGTGATTGTGTGATAGTGTCTGTGTGATTGTGTGATTGTGTGATTGTGTGATTGTGTGATTGTGTGATTGAGTGATTGTGTGCTTGTGTGATTGTGTGATTGTGTGATTGTGTGATTGTGTGATTGTGTGATTGTGTGATTGTGTGATTGTGTGATTGTGTGATTGTGTGATTGTGTGATTGTGTGATTGTGTGATTGTGTGATTGTGTGATTGTGTGATTGTGTGATTGTGTGATTGTGTGATTGTGTGATTGTGTGATTGTGTGATTGTGTGATTGTGTGATTGTGTGATTGTGTGATTGTGTGATTGTGTGATTGTGTGATTGCGTGATTGTGTGATTGTGTGATTGCGTGATTGCGATGGTGTGATTGTATGACTGTGTGATTGTGTGATTGTGTGATTGTGAGATTGTGTGATTGTGTGATTGAGTGATTGTGTGATTGTGTGATTGTGTGATTGTGTGATTGTGTGATTGTGTGATTTTGTGATTGTGTGATTGTGTGATTGTGTGACCGTGATTGTGTGACCGCGATTTTGTGACCGTGATTGTGTGACCGTGATTGAGTGACCGTGATTGAGTGACCATGATTGTGTGATTGTGTGATTGTGAGATTGTGTGATTGTGTGATTGAGTGATTGTGTGATTGTGTGATTGTGTGATTGTGTGATTGTGTGATTGTGTGGTTGTGTGATTGTGTAATTGTGATTGTGTGATTGTGTGATTGTGTGATTGTGTGATTGTGTGATTGTGTGATTGTGTGATTGTGTGATTGTGTGATTGTGTGATTGAGTGATTGTGTGCTTGTGTGATTATGTGATTTTGTGATTGAGTGATTGTGTGATCGTGTGATTGTGTGATTGTGTGATTGTGTGATGGTGTGATTGTGTGATTGTGTGATTGTGTGATTGTGTGATTGTGTGATTGTGTGATTGAGTGATTGTGTGCTTGTGTGATTGTGTGATTGTGTGATTGTGTTATTGTGTGATTGTGTGATTGTGTGATTGTGTGATTGTGTGATTGTGTGATTGTGTGATTGTGTTACCGTTATTGTGTGACCGTGATTGTGTGGTTGCGACTGTGTGATTGTGACTGTGTGATTGTGTGAGTGTGTTATTGTGTGATTGAGTGATTGTGTGACTGTGTGATTGTGTGATTGTGTGATTTTGTGATTGTGTGATTGTGTGATTGTGTGACCGTGATTGTGTGACCGCGATTTTGTGACCGTGATTGTGTGACCGTGATTGAGTGACCGTGATTGAGTGACCGTGATTGTGTGATCGTGTGATTGTGTGATTGTGTGATTGTGATTGTGTGATTGTGATTGTGTGATTGTGATTGTGTGATTGTGATTGTGTGATTGTGTCTGTGTGATTGTGTGAGTGTGTGAGTGTGTGATTGTGTGATTGTGTGATTGTGTGGTTGTGTGATTGTGTGACTGTGTGATTGTGTGATTGTGTGATTGTGCGATTGTGATTGTGTGATTGTGTGATTGTGTGATTGTGTGATTGTGTGACTGTGTGATTGTGTGATTGTGTGATTGTGTGATTGTGTGATTGTGTGATTGTGTGATTGTGTGATTGTGTGATTGTGTGATTGTGTGATTGTGTGACTGTGTGATTGTGTGATTGTGTCATTGTGTGATTGTGTGATTGCGTGATTGCGTGATTGTGATGGTGTGATTGTATGACTGTGTGATTGTGTGATTGTGTGATTGTGAGATTGTGTGATTGTGTGATTGAGTGATTGTGTGATTGTGTGATTGTGTGATTGTGTGATTGTGTGATTGTGTGAGTGTGTGATTGTGTGATTGTGTGATAGTGTGATTGTGTGACTGTGATTGTGTGACCGTGATTGTGTGACCGTAATTGTGTGATCATGATTGTGTGATCGTGATTGTGTGATCGTGATTTTGTGACCGTGATTGTGTGATCGTGATTTTGTGATTATGTGATTGTGTGATTGTGTGAATGTGTGATTGTGTTACCGTTATTGTGTGACCGTGATTGTGTGGTTGCGACTGTGTGATTGTGACTGTGTGATTGTGTGAGTGTGTTATTGTGTGATTGAGTGATTGTGTGACTGTGTGATTGTGTGATTGTGTGATTTTGTGATTGTGTGATTGTGTGATTGTGTGACCGTGATTGTGTGACCGCGATTTTGTGACCGTGATTGTGTGACCGTGATTGAGTGACCGTGATTGTGTGATGGCGTGATTGTGTGATTGTGTGACTGTGATTGTGTGATTGTGATTGTGTGATTGTGATTGTGTGATTGTGATTGTGTGATTGTGATTGTGTGATTGTGATTGTGTGATTGTGATTGTGTGATTGTGATTGTGTGATTGTGATTGTGTGATTGTGATTGTGTGATTGTGATTGTGTGATTGTGATTGTGTGATTGTGATTGTGTGATTGTGATTGTGTGATTGTGATTGTGTGATTGTGATTGTGTGATTGTGATTGTGTGATTGTGATTGTGTGATTGTGATTGTGTGATTGTGATTGTGTGATTGTGATTGTGTGATTGTGATTGTGTGATTGTGATTGTGTGATTGTGATTGTGAGATTGTGATTGTGTGATTGTGATTGTGTGATTGTGATTGTGTGATTGTGATTGTGTGATTGTGATTGCGTGATTGTGATTGCGTGATTGTGATTGTGTGATTGTGATTGTGTGATTGTGATTGTGTGATTGTGATTGTGTGATTGTGATTGTGTGATTGTGATTGTGTGATAGTGTCTGTGTGATTGTGTGATTGTGTGATTGTGTGATTGTGTGATTGAGTGATTGTGTGCTTGTGTGATTGTGTGATTGTGTGATTGTGTGATTGTGTGATTGTGTGATTGTGTGATTGTGTGATTGTGTGATTGTGTGATTGTGTGATTGTGTGATTGTGTGATTGTGTGATTGTGTGATTGTGTGATTGTGTGATTGTGTGATTGTGTGATTGTGTGATTGTGTGATTGTGTGATTGTGTGATTGTGTGATTGTGTGATTGTGTGATTGTGTGATTGTGTGATTGCGTGATTGTGATGGTGTGATTGTATGACTGTGTGATTGTGTGATTGTGTGATTGTGTGATTGTGAGATTGTGTGATTGTGTGATTGAGTGATTGTGTGATTGTGTGATTGTGTGATTGTGTGATTGTGTGATTGTGTGATTGTGTGATTTTGTGATTGTGTGATTGTGTGATTGTGTGACCGTGATTGTGTGACCGTGATTGTGTGACCGCGATTTTGTTACCGTGATTGTGTGACCGTGATTGTGTGACCGTGATTGAGTGACCGTGATTGAGTGACCATGATTGTGTGATCGTGTGATTGTGTGATTGTGTGATTGTGATTGTGTGATTGTGATTGTGTGATTGTGATTGTGTGATTGTGATTGTGTGATTGTGATTGTGTGATTGTGATTGTGTGATTGTGATTGTGTGATTGTGATTGTGATTGTGTGATTGTGATTGTGTGATTGTGATTGTGTGATTGTGATTGTGTGATTGTGTGATTGTGATTGTGTGATTGTGATTGTGTGATTGTGATTGTGTGATTGTGTCTGTGTGATTGTGTGAGTGTGTGATTGTGTGATTGTGTGATTGTGTGATTGTGTGGTTGTGTGATTGTGTGACTGTGTGATTGTGTGATTGTGCGATTGTGATTGTGTGATTGCGTGATTGCGTGATTGTGATGGTGTGATTGTATGACTGTGTGATTGTGCGATTGTGATTGTGTGATTGTGTGATTGTGCGATTGTGATTGTGTGATTGTGTGATTGTGTGATTGTGTGATTGTGTGACTGTGTGATTGCGTGATTGCGTGATTGTGATGGTGTGATTGTGTGACTGTGTGATTGTGTGATTGTGTGATTGTGTGATTGTGTGATTGTGTGATTGTGTGATTGTGTGATTGTGTGATTGTGTGATTGTGTGACTGTGTGATTGTGTGATTGTGTGATTGTGCGATTGTGATTGTGTGATTGCGTGATTGCGTGATTGTGATGGTGTGATTGTATGACTGTGTGATTGTGCGATTGTGATTGTGTGATTGTGTGATTGTGCGATTGTGATTGTGTGATTGTGTGATTGTGTGATTGTGTGATTGTGTGACTGTGTGATTGCGTGATTGCGTGATTGTGATGGTGCGATTGTGTGACCGTGATTGTGTGACCGTGATTGAGTGACCGTGATTGAGTGACCATGATTGTGTGATCGTGTGATTGTGTGATTGTGTGATTGTGATTGTGTGATTGTGATTGTGTGATTGTGATTGTGTGATTGTGATTGTGTGATTGTGATTGTGTGATTGTGATTGTGTGATTGTGATTGTGTGATTGTGATTGTGTGATTGTGATTGTGTGATTGTGATTGTGTGATTGTGATTGTGTGATTGTGATTGTGTGATTGTGATTGTGTGATTGTGATTGTGTGATTGTGATTGTGTGATTGTGATTGTGTGATTGTGATTGTGTGATTGTGATTGTGTGATTGTGATTGTGTGATTGTGATTGTGTGATTGTGATTGTGTGATTGTGTCTGTGTGATTGTGTGAGTGTGTGATTGTGTGATTGTGTGATTGTGTGATTGTGTGGTTGTGTGATTGTGTGACTGTGTGATTGTGTGATTGTGTGATTGTGCGATTGTGATTGTGTGATTGCGTGATTGCGTGATTGTGATGGTGTGATTGTATGACTGTGTGATTGTGCGATTGTGATTGTGTGATTGTGTGATTGTGCGATTGTGATTGTGTGATTGTGTGATTGTGTGATTGTGTGATTGTGTGACTGTGTGATTGCGTGATAGCGTGATTGTGATGGTGTGATTGTGTGACTGTGTGATTGTGTGATTGTGTGATTGTGTGATTGTATGATTGTGTGATTGTGTGATTGTGTGATTGTGTGATTGTGTGATTGTGTGATTGTGTGATTGTGTGATTGTGTGATTGTGTGATAGTGTGATTGTGTGACTGTGATTGTGTGACCGTGATTGTGTGACCGTAATTGTGTGATCATGATTGTGTGATCGTGATTGTGTGATCGTGATTGTGTGACCGTGATTGAGTGACCGTGATTGAGTGACCGTGATTGTGTGATCGTGTGATTGTGTGATTGTGTGATTGTGATTGTGTGATTGTGATTGTGTGATTGTGATTGTGTGATTGTGATTGTGTGATTGTGATTGTGTGATTGTGTCTGTGTGATTGTGTGAGTGTGTGAGTGTGTGATTGTGTGATTGTGTGATTATGTGGTTGTGTGATTGTGTGACTGTGTGATTGTGTGATTGTGTGATTGTGCGATTGTGATTGTGTGATTGTGTGATTGTGTGATTGTGTGATCGTGATTGTGTGATCGTGATTGTGTGACCGTGATTGTGTGATCGTGATTTTGTGATTGTGTGATTGTGTGATTGTGTGAATGTGTGATGGTGTTACCGTTATTGTGTGACCGTGATTGTGTGGTTGCGACTGTGTGATTGTGACTGTGTGATTGTGACTGTGTGATTGTGTGAGTGTGTTATTGTGTGATTGAGTGATTGTGTGACTGTGTGTTTGTGTGATTGTGTGATTTTGTGATTGTGTGATTGTGTGATTGTGTGACCGTGATTGTGTGACCGCGATTTTGTGACCGTGATTGTGTGACCGTGATTGTGTGATCGTGATTTTGTGATTATGTGATTGTGTGATTGTGTGAATGTGTGATTGTGTTACCGTTATTGTGTGACCGTGATTGTGTGGTTGCGACTGTGTGATTGTGACTGTGTGATTGTGTGAGTGTGTTATTGTGTGATTGAGTGATTGTGTGACTGTGTGTTTGTGTGATTGTGTGATTTTGTGAATGTGTGATTGTGTGATTGTGTGACCGTGATTGTGTGACCGCGATTTTGTGACCGTGATTGTGTGACCGTGATTGAGTGACCGTGATTGAGTGACCGTGATAGTGTGATCGCGTGATTGTGTGATTGTGTGATTGTGATTGTGTGATTGTGATTGTGTGATTGTGATTGTGTGATTGTGATTGTGTGATTGTGATTGTGTGATTGTGATTGTGTGATTGTGATTGTGTGATTGTGATTGTGTGATTGTGATTGTGTGATTTTGATTGTGTGATAGTGTCTGTGTGATTGTGTGAGTGTGTGATTGTGTGATTGTGTGATTGTGTGGTTGTGTGATTGTGTGACTGTGTGATTGTGTGATTGTGTGATTGCGCGATTGTGATTGTGTGATTGTGTGATTGTGTGATTGTGTGATTGTGTGACTGTGTGATTGTGTGATTGTGTGATTGTGTGATTGTGTGATTGTGTGATTGTGTGATTGTGTGATTGTGTGATTGTGTGACTGTGTGATTGTGTGATTGTGTGGTTGTGTGATTGTGTAATTGTGATTGTGTGATTGTATGACTGTGTGATTGTGCGATTGTGATTGTGTGATTGTGTGATTGTGCGATTGTGATTGTGTGATTGTGTGATTGTGTGACTGTGTGATTGCGTGATTGCGTGATTGTGATGGTGCGATTGTGTGACCGTGATTGTGTGACCGTGATTGAGTGACCGTGATTGAGTGACCATGATTGTGTGATCGTGTGATTGTGTGATTGTGTGATTGTGATTGTGTGATTGTGATTGTGTGATTGTGATTGTGTGATTGTGATTGTGTGATTGTGATTGTGTGATTGTGATTGTGTGATTATGATTGTGTGATTGTGATTGTGTGATTGTGATTGTGTGATTGTGATTGTGTGATTGTGATTGTGTGATTGTGATTGTGTGATTGTGATTGTGTGATTGTGATTGTGTGATTGTGATTGTGTGATTGTGATTGTGTGATTGTGATTGTGTGATTGTGATTGTGTGATTGTGATTGTGTGATTGTGTCTGTGTGATTGTGTGAGTGTGTGATTGTGTGATTGTGTGATTGTGTGATTGTGTGGTTGTGTGATTGTGTGACTGTGTGATTGTGTGATTGTGTGATTGTGTGATTGTGCGATTGTGATTGTGTGATTGCGTGATTGCGTGATTGTGATGGTGTGATTGTATGACTGTGTGATTGTGCGATTGTGATTGTGTGATTGTGTGATTGTGCGATTGTGATTGTGTGATTGTGTGATTGTGTGATTGTGTGATTGTGTGACTGTGTGATTGCGTGATTGCGTGATTGTGATGGTGTGATTGTGTGACTGTGTGATTGTGTGATTGTGTGATTGTGTGATTGTATGATTGTGTGATTGTGTGATTGTGTGATTGTGTGATTGTGTGATTGTGTGATTGTGTGATTGTGTGATTGTGTGATAGTGTGATTGTGTGACTGTGATTGTGTGACCGTGATTGTGTGACCGTAATTGTGTGATCATGATTGTGTGATCGTGATTGTGTGATCGTGATTGTGTGACCGTGATTGAGTGACCGTGATTGAGTGACCGTGATTGTGTGATCGTGTGATTGTGTGATTGTGTGATTGTGATTGTGTGATTGTGATTGTGTGATTGTGATTGTGTGATTGTGATTGTGTGATTGTGTCTGTGTGATTGTGTGAGTGTGTGAGTGTGTGATTGTGTGATTGTGTGATTATGTGGTTGTGTGATTGTGTGACTGTGTGATTGTGTGATTGTGTGATTGTGCGATTGTGATTGTGTGATTGTGTGATTGTGTGATTGTGTGATCGTGATTGTGTGATCGTGATTGTGTGACCGTGATTGTGTGATCGTGATTTTGTGATTGTGTGATTGTGTGATTGTGTGAATGTGTGATGGTGTTACCGTTATTGTGTGACCGTGATTGTGTGGTTGCGACTGTGTGATTGTGACTGTGTGATTGTGACTGTGTGATTGTGTGAGTGTGTTATTGTGTGATTGAGTGATTGTGTGACTGTGTGTTTGTGTGATTGTGTGATTTTGTGATTGTGTGATTGTGTGATTGTGTGACCGTGATTGTGTGACCGCGATTTTGTGACCGTGATTGTGTGACCGTGATTGTGTGATCGTGATTTTGTGATTATGTGATTGTGTGATTGTGTGAATGTGTGATTGTGTTACCGTTATTGTGTGACAGTGATTGTGTGGTTGCGACTGTGTGATTGTGACTGTGTGATTGTGTGAGTGTGTTATTGTGTGATTGAGTGATTGTGTGACTGTGTGTTTGTGTGATTGTGTGATTTTGTGATTGTGTGATTGTGTGATTGTGTGACCGTGATTGCGTGACCGCGATTTTGTGACCGTGATTGTGTGACCGTGATTGAGTGACCGTGATTGAGTGACCGTGATAGTGTGATCGCGTGATTGTGTGATTGTGTGATTGTGATTGTGTGATTGTGATTGTGTGATTGTGATTGTGTGATTGTGATTGTGTGATTGTGATTGTGTGATTGTGATTGTGTGATTGTGATTGTGTGATTGTGATTGTGTGATTGTGATTGTGTGATTGTGATTGTGTGATTGTGATTGTGTGATTGTGATTGTGTGATAGTGTCTGTGTGATTGTGTGAGTGTGTGATTGTGTGATTGTGTGATTGTGTGGTTGTGTGATTGTGTGACTGTGTGATTGTGTGATTGTGTGATTGCGCGATTGTGATTGTGTGATTGTGTGATTGTGTGATTGTGTGATTGTGTGACTGTGTGATTGTGTGATTGTGTGATTGTGTGATTGTGTGACTGTGTGATTGTGTGATTGTGTGATTGTGTGATTGTGTGACTGTGTGATTGTGTGATTGTGTGGTTGTGTGATTGTGTAATTGTGATTGTGTGATTGTGTGATTGTGTGATTGTGTGATTGTGTGGTTGTGTGATTGTGTGATTGTGTGATTGAGTGATTGTGTGCTTGTGTGATTGTGTGATTTTGTGATTGAGTGATTGTGTGATTGTGTGATTGTGTGATTGTGTGGTTGTGTGATTGTGTAATTGTGATTGTGTGATTGTGTGATTGTGTGATTTTGTGATTGTGTGATTGTGTCATTGTGTGAATGTGTGATTGTGTTACCGTTATTGTGTGACCGTGATTGTGTGGTTGCGACTGTGTGATTGTGACTGTGTGATTGTGTGAGTGTGTTATTGTGTGATTGAGTGATTGTGTGACTGTGTGATTGTGTGATTGTGTGATTGTGTGATTTTGTGATTGTGCGATTGTGATTGTGTGATTGTGTGATTGTGCGATTGTGATTGTGTGATTGTGTGATTGTGTGATTGTGTGATTGTGTGACTGTGTGATTGCGTGATTGCGTGATTGTGATGGTGTGATTGTATGACTGTGTGATTGTGTGATTGTGTGATTGTGTGATTGTGTGATTGTGTGATTGTGTGATTGTGTGATTGTGTGATTGTGTGATTGTGTGATTGTGTGATTGTGTGATTGTGTGATTGTGTAATTGTGATTGTGTGATTGTGTGATTGTGTGATTGTGTGATTGTGTGATTGTGTGATTGTGTGATTGTGTGATTGTGTGATTGAGTGATTGTGTGCTTGTGTGATTGTGTGATTTTGTGATTGAGTGATTGTGTGATTGTGTGATTGTGTGATTGTGTGATTGTGTGATTGTGTGATAGTGTGATTGTGTGATTGTGTGATTGTGTGATTGTGTGATTGTGTGATTGAGTGATTGTGTGCTTGTGTGATTGTGAGATTGTGTGATTGTGTGATTGTGTGATTGTGTGATTGTGTGATTGTCTGATTGTGTGATTGTGTGATTGTGTGATTGTGTGATTGTGTGATTGTGTGATTGTGAGATTGTGTGATTGTGTGATTGTGTGATTGTGTGATTGTGTGATTGTGTGATTGTGTGATTGTGTGATTGTGTGATTGTGTGATTGTGTGATTGTGTGATTGTGTGATTGTGTGATTGTGTGATAGTGTGATTGTGTGACTGTGATTGTGTGACCGTGATTGTGTGACCGTAATTGTGTGATCATGATTGTGTGATCGTGATTGTGTGATCGTGATTGTGTGACCGTGATTGTGTGATCGTGATTTTGTGATTATGTGATTGTGTGATTGTGTGAATGTGTGACTGTGTTACCGTTATTGTGTGACCGTGATTGTGTGGTTGCGACTGTGTGATTGTGACTGTGTGATTGTGTGAGTGTGTTATTGTGTGATTGAGTGATTGTGTGACTGTGTGATTGTGTGATTGTGTGATTTTGTGATTGTGTGATTGTGTGATTGTGTGATTGTGTGATTGTGTGATTGTGTGATTGTGTGATTGTGTGATTGTGTGATTGTGTGATTGTGTGATTGTGTGATTGTGTGATTGTGTGATTGTGTGATTGTGTGATTGTGTGATTGTGTAATTGTGATTGTGTGATTGTGTGATTGTGTGATTGTGTGATTGTGTGATTGTGTGATTGTGTGATTGTGTGATTGTGTGATTGTGTGATTGTGTGATTGTGTGATTGAGTGATTGTGTGCTTGTGTGATTGTGTGATTTTGTGATTGAGTGATTGTGTGATTGTGTGATTGTGTGATTGTGTGATTGTGTGATTGTGTGATTGTGTGATAGTGTGATTGTGTGATTGTGTGATTGTGTGATTGTGTGATTGTGTGATTGAGTGATTGTGTGCTTGTGTGATTGTGTGATTGTGTGATTGTTTGATTGTGTGATTGTGTGATTGTGTGATTGTGTGATTGTGTGATTGTGTGATTGTGTGATTGTGTGATTTTGTGATTGTGTGATTGTGTGATTGTGTGATTGTGTGATTGTGTGATTGTGTGATTGTGTGATTGTGTGATTGTGTGATTGTGTGATTGTGTGATTGTGTGATAGTGTGATTGTGTGATTGTGTGATTGTGTGATTGTGTGATTGCGTGATTGTGTGGTTGTGCGATCGTGATTGTGTGATCGTGATTGTGTGATTGCGTGATTGTGATTGTGTGATTGTGTGACTGTGATTGTGTGACCGTGATTGTGTGACCGTAATTGTGTGATCATGATTGTGTGATCGTGATTGTGTGATCGTGATTGTGTGACCGTGATTGTGTGATCGTGATTTTGTGATTATGTGATTGTGTGATTGTGTGAATGTGTGATTGTGTTACCGTTATTGTGTGACCGTGATTGTGTGGTTGCGACTGTGTGATTGTGACTGTGTGATTGTGTGAGTGTGTTATTGTGTGATTGAGTGATTGTGTGACTGTGTGTTTGTGTGATTGTGTGATTTTGTGATTGTGTGATTGTGTGATTGTGTGACCGTGATTGTGTGACCGCGATTTTGTGACCGTGATTGTGTGACCGTGATTGAGTGACCGTGATTGAGTGACCGTGATAGTGTGATCGCGTGATTGTGTGATTGTGTGATTGTGATTGTGTGATTGTGATTGTGTGATTGTGATTGTGTAATTGTGATTGTGTGATTGTGATTGTGTGATTGTGATTGTGTGATTGTGATTGTGTGATTGTGATTGTGTGATTGTGATTGTGTGATTGTGATTGTGTGATTGTGATTGTGTGATTGTGATTGTGTGATTGTGATTGTGTGATTGTGATTGTGTGATTGTGATTGTGTGATTGTGATTGTGTGATTGTGATTGTGTGATTGTGATTGTGTGATAGTGTCTGTGTGATTGTGTGAGTGTGTGATTGTGTGATTGTGTGATTGTGTGGTTGTGTGATTGTGTGACTGTGTGATTGTGTGATTGTGTGATTGTGCGATTGTGATTGTGTGATTGTGTGATTGTGTGATTGTGTGATTGTGTGACTGTGTGATTGTGTGATTGTGTGATTGTGTGATTGTGTGATTGTGTGATTGTGTGATTGTGTGATTGTGTGACTGTGTGATTGTGTGATTGTGTGGTTGTGTGATTGTGTAATTGTGATTGTGTGATTGTGTGATTGTGTGATTGTGTGATTGTGTGATTGTGTGGTTGTGTGATTGTGTGATTGTGTGATTGAGTGATTGTGTGCTTGTGTGATTGTGTGATTTTGTGATTGAGCCATTGTGTGATTGTGTGATTGTGTGGTTGTGTGATTGTGTAATTGTGATTGTGTGATTGTGTGATTGTGTGATTGTGTGATTGTGTGATTGTGTGGTTGTGTGATTGTGTGATTGTGTGATTGAGTGATTGTGTGCTTGTGTGATTGAGTCATTGTGTGATTGTGTGATTGTGTGGTTGTGTGATTGTGTAATTGTGATTGTGTGATTGTGTGATTGTGTGATTTTGTGATTGTGTGATTGTGTGATTGTGTGATTGTGTGAATGTGTGATTGTGTTACCGTTATTGTGTGACCGTGATTGTGTGGTTGCGACTGTGTGATTGTGACTGTGTGATTGTGTGAGTGTGTTATTGTGTGATTGAGTGATTGTGTGACTGTGTGATTGTGTGATTGTGTGATTGTGTGATTTTGTGATTGTGTGATTGTGTGATTGTGTGACCGTGATTGTGTGACCGCGATTTTGTGACCGTGATTGTGTGACCGTGATTGAGTGACCGTGATTGAGTGACCGTGATTGTGTGATCGTGTGATTGTGTTATTGTGTGATTGTGATTGTGTGATTGTGATTGTGTGATTGTGATTGTGGGATTGTGATTGTGTGATTGTGATTGTGTGATTGTGATTATGTGAATGTGATTGTGTGATTGTGATTGTGTGATTGTGATTGTGTGGCCGTAATTGTGTGATCATGATTGTGTGATCGTGATTGTGTGATCGTGATTGTGTGACCGTGATTGTGTGATCGTGATTTTGTGATTGTGTGATTGTGTGATTGTGTTACCGTTATTGTGTGACCGTGATTGTGTGGTTGCGACTGTGCGATTGTGATTGTGTGATTGTGTGATTGTGTGATTGTGTGATTGTGTGATTGTGTGACTGTGTGATTGTGTGATTGTGTGATTGTGTGATTGTGTGATTGTGATTGTGTGATTGTGATTGTGTGATAGTGTCTGTGTGATTGTGTGAGTGTGTGATTGTGTGATTGTGTGATTGTGAGATTGTGTGATTGTGTGATTGAGTGATTGTGTGATTGTGTGATTGTGTGATTATGTGATTGTGTGATTGTGTGATTGTGTGATTGTGTGAATGTGTGATTGTGTTACCGTTATTGTGTGACCGTGATTGTGTGGTTGCGACTGTGTGATTGTGACTGTGTGATTGTGTGAGTGTGTGATTGTGTGATTGTGTGATTGTGTGATTGTGTGATTGTGTGATTGTGTGATTGTGTGATTGTGTGATTGTGTGATTGTGTGATTGTGTGATTGTGTGATTGCGTGATTGTGTGGTTGTGCGATCGTGATTGTGTGATCGTGATTGTGTGATTGCGTGATTGTGATTGTGTGATTGTGTGACTGTGATTGTGTGACCGTGATTGTGTGACCGTAATTGTGTGATCATGATTGTGTGATCGTGATTGTGTGATCGTGATTGTGTGACCGTGATTGTGTGATCGTGATTTTGTGATTGTGTGATTGTGTGATTGTGTTACCGTTATTGTGTGACCGTGATTGTGTGGTTGCGACCGTGTGATTGTGTCTGTGTGATTGTGTGAGTGTGTTATTGTGTGAATGAGTGATTGTGTGACTGTGTGATTGTGTGATTGTGTGATTTTGTGATTGTGTGATTGTGTGATTGTGTGACCGTGATTGTGTGACCGCGATTTTGTGACCGTGATTGTGTGACCGTGATTGAGTGACCGTGATTGAGTGACCGTGATTGTGTGATCGTGTGATTGTGTGATTGTGTGATTGTGATTGTGTGATTGTGATTGTGTGATTGTGATTGTGTGATTGTGATTGTGTGATTGTGATTGTGTGATTGTGATTGTGTGATTGTGTCTGTGTGAGTGTGTGATTGTGTGATTGTGTGATTGTGTGATTGTGTGGTTGTGTGATTGTGTGACTGTGTGATTGTGTGATTGTGTGATTGTGCGATTGTGATTGTGTGATTGTGTGATTGTGCGATTGTGATTGTGTGATTGTGTGATTGTGTGATTGTGTGATTGTGTGACTGTGTGATTGCGTGATTGCGTGATTGTGATGGTGTGATTGTATGACTGTGTGATTGTGTGATTGTGTGATTGTGTGATTGTGTGATTGTGTGATTGTGTGATTGTGTGATTGTGTGATTGTGTGATTGTGTGATTGTGTGATTGTGTGATTGTGTGATTGTGATTGTGTGATTGTGATTGTGTGATTGTGATTGTGTGATTGTGATTGTGTGATTGTGATTGTGTGATAGTGTCTGTGTGATTGTGTGAGTGTGTGATTGTGTGATTGTGTGATTGTGTGATTGTGTGGTTGTGTGATTGTGTGATTGTGTGATTGTGTGATTGTGTGATTGTGTGATTGTGTGATTGTGTGATTGTGTGGTTGTGTGATTGTGTGATTGTGTGATTGTGTGATTGTGTGATTGTGTGATTGTGTGATTGTGTGATTGTGTGATTGTGTGATTGTGTGATTGTGTGATTGCGTGATTGTGTGGTTGTGCGATCGTGATTGTGTGATCGTGATTGTGTGATTGCGTGATTGTGATTGTGTGATTGTGTGACTGTGATTGTGTGACCGTGATTGTGTGACCGTAATTGTGTGATCATGATTGTGTGATCGTGATTGTGTGATCGTGATTGTGTGACCGTGATTGTGTGATCGTGATTTTGTGATTGTGTGATTGTGTGATTGTGTTACCGTTATTGTGTGACCGTGATTGTGTGGTTGCGACCGTGTGATTGTGTCTTTGTGATTGTGTGAATGTGTTATTGTGTGAATGAGTGATTGTGTGACTGTGTGATTGTGTGATTGTGTGATTTTGTGATTGTGTGATTGTGTGACCGTGATTGTGTGACCGCGATTTTGTGACCGTGATTGTGTGACCGTGATTGAGTGACCGTGATTGAGTGACCGTGATTGTGTGATCGTGTGATTGTGTGATTGTGTGATTGTGATTGTGTGATTGTGATTGTGTGATTGTGATTGTGTGATTGTGATTGTGTGATTGTGATTGTGTGATTGTGTCTGTGTGATTGTGTGAGTGTGTGATTGTGTGATTGTGTGATTGTGTGATTGTGTGGTTGTGTGATTGTGTGACTGTGTGATTGTGTGATTGTGTGATTGTGCGATTGTGATTGTGTGATTGTGTGATTGTGCGATTGTGATTGTGTGATTGTGTGATTGTGTGATTGTGTGATTGTGTGACTGTGTGATTGCGTGATTGCGTGATTGTGATGGTGTGATTGTATGACTGTGTGATTGTGTGATTGTGTGATTGTGTGATTGTGTGATTGTGTGATTGTGTGATTGTGTGATTGTGTGATTGTGTGATTGTGTGATTGTGTCATTGTGTGAATGTGTGATTGTGTTACCGTTATTGTGTGACCGTGATTGTGTGGTTGCGACTGTGTGATTGTGACTGTGTGATTGTGTGAGTGTGTTATTGTGTGATTGAGTGATTGTGTGACTGTGTGATTGTGTGATTGTGTGATTGTGTGATTTTGTGATTGTGCGATTGTGATTGTGTGATTGTGTGATTGTGCGATTGTGATTGTGTGATTGTGTGATTGTGTGATTGTGTGATTGTGTGACTGTGTGATTGCGTGATTGCGTGATTGTGATGGTGTGATTGTATGACTGTGTGATTGTGTGATTGTGTGATTGTGTGATTGTGTGATTGTGTGATTGTGTGATTGTGTGATTGTGTGATTGTGTGATTGTGTGATTGTGTGATTGTGTGATTGTGTGATTGTGTAATTGTGATTGTGTGATTGTGTGATTGTGTGATTGTGTGATTGTGTGATTGTGTGATTGTGTGATTGTGTGATTGAGTGATTGTGTGCTTGTGTGATTGTGTGATTTTGTGATTGAGTGATTGTGTGATTGTGTGATTGTGTGATTGTGTGATTGTGTGATTGTGTGATAGTGTGATTGTGTGATTGTGTGATTGTGTGATTGTGTGATTGTGTGATTGAGTGATTGTGTGCTTGTGTGATTGTGAGATTGTGTGATTGTGTGATTGTGTGATTGTGTGATTGTGTGATTGTCTGATTGTGTGATTGTGTGATTGTGTGATTGTGTGATTGTGTGATTGTGTGATTGTGAGATTGTGTGATTGTGTGATTGTGTGATTGTGTGATTGTGTGATTGTGTGATTGTGTGATTGTGTGATTGTGTGATTGTGTGATTGTGTGATTGTGTGATTGTGTGATTGTGTGATTGTGTGATAGTGTGATTGTGTGACTGTGATTGTGTGACCGTGATTGTGTGACCGTAATTGTGTGATCATGATTGTGTGATCGTGATTGTGTGATCGTGATTGTGTGACCGTGATTGTGTGATCGTGATTTTGTGATTATGTGATTGTGTGATTGTGTGAATGTGTGACTGTGTTACCGTTATTGTGTGACCGTGATTGTGTGGTTGCGACTGTGTGATTGTGACTGTGTGATTGTGTGAGTGTGTTATTGTGTGATTGAGTGATTGTGTGACTGTGTGATTGTGTGATTGTGTGATTTTGTGATTGTGTGATTGTGTGATTGTGTGATTGTGTGATTGTGTGATTGTGTGATTGTGTGATTGTGTGATTGTGTGATTGTGTGATTGTGTGATTGTGTGATTGTGTGATTGTGTGATTGTGTGATTGTGTGATTGTGTAATTGTGATTGTGTGATTGTGTGATTGTGTGATTGTGTGATTGTGTGATTGTGTGATTGTGTGATTGTGTGATTGTGTGATTGTGTGATTGTGTGATTGAGTGATTGTGTGCTTGTGTGATTGTGTGATTTTGTGATTGAGTGATTGTGTGATTGTGTGATTTTGTGATTGTGTGATTGTGTGATTGTGTGATTGTGTGATAGTGTGATTGTGTGATTGTGTGATTGTGTGATTGTGTGATTGTGTGATTGAGTGATTGTGTGCTTGTGTGATTGTGTGATTGTGTGATTGTTTGATTGTGTGATTGTGTGATTGTGTGATTGTGTGATTGTGTGATTGTGTGATTGTGTGATTGTGTGATTTTGTGATTGTGTGATTGTGTGATTGTGTGATTGTGTGATTGTGTGATTGTGTGATTGTGTGATTGTGTGATTGTGTGATTGTGTGATTGTGTGATTGTGTGATAGTGTGATTGTGTGATTGTGTGATTGTGTGATTGTGTGATTGCGTGATTGTGTGGTTGTGCGATCGTGATTGTGTGATCGTGATTGTGTGATTGCGTGATTGTGATTGTGTGATTGTGTGACTGTGATTGTGTGACCGTGATTGTGTGACCGTAATTGTGTGATCATGATTGTGTGATCGTGATTGTGTGATCGTGATTGTGTGACCGTGATTGTGTGATCGTGATTTTGTGATTATGTGATTGTGTGATTGTGTGAATGTGTGATTGTGTTACCGTTATTGTGTGACCGTGATTGTGTGGTTGCGACTGTGTGATTGTGACTGTGTGATTGTGTGAGTGTGTTATTGTGTGATTGAGTGATTGTGTGACTGTGTGTTTGTGTGATTGTGTGATTTTGTGATTGTGTGATTGTGTGATTGTGTGACCGTGATTGTGTGACCGCGATTTTGTGACCGTGATTGTGTGACCGTGATTGAGTGACCGTGATTGAGTGACCGTGATAGTGTGATCGCGTGATTGTGTGATTGTGTGATTGTGATTGTGTGATTGTGATTGTGTGATTGTGATTGTGTGATTGTGATTGTGTGATTGTGATTGTGTGATTGTGATTGTGTGATTGTGATTGTGTGATTGTGATTGTGTGATTGTGATTGTGTGATTGTGATTGTGTGATTGTGATTGTGTGATTGTGATTGTGTGATTGTGATTGTGTGATTGTGATTGTGTGATTGTGATTGTGTGATTGTGATTGTGTGATTGTGATTGTGTGATTGTGATTGTGTGATTGTGATTGTGTGATAGTGTCTGTGTGATTGTGTGAGTGTGTGATTGTGTGATTGTGTGATTGTGTGGTTGTGTGATTGTGTGACTGTGTGATTGTGTGATTGTGTGATTGTGCGATTGTGATTGTGTGATTGTGTGATTGTGTGATTGTGTGATTGTGTGACTGTGTTTGTGTGATTGTGTGATTGTGTGATTGTGTGATTGTGTGATTGTGTGATTGTGTGATTGTGTGACTGTGTGATTGTGTGATTGTGTGGTTGTGTGATTGTGTAATTGTGATTGTGTGATTGTGTGATTGTGTGATTGTGTGATTGTGTGATTGTGTGGTTGTGTGATTGTGTGATTGTGTGATTGAGTGATTGTGTGCTTGTGTGATTGTGTGATTTTGTGATTGAGCCATTGTGTGATTGTGTGATTGTGTGGTTGTGTGATTGTGTAATTGTGATTGTGTGATTGTGTGATTGTGTGATTGTGTGATTGTGTGATTGTGTGGTTGTGTGATTGTGTGATTGTGTGATTGAGTGATTGTGTGCTTGTGTGATTGAGTCATTGTGTGATTGTGTGATTGTGTGGTTGTGTGATTGTGTAATTGTGATTGTGTGATTGTGTGATTGTGTGATTTTGTGATTGTGTGATTGTGTGATTGTGTGATTGTGTGAATGTGTGATTGTGTTACCGTTATTGTGTGACCGTGATTGTGTGGTTGCGACTGTGTGATTGTGACTGTGTGATTGTGTGAGTGTGTTATTGTGTGATTGAGTGATTGTGTGACTGTGTGATTGTGTGATTGTGTGATTGTGTGATTTTGTGATTGTGTGATTGTGTGATTGTGTGACCGTGATTGTGTGACCGCGATTTTGTGACCGTGATTGTGTGACCGTGATTGAGTGACCGTGATTGAGTGACCGTGATTGTGTGATCGTGTGATTGTGTTATTGTGTGATTGTGATTGTGTGATTGTGATTGTGTGATTGTGATTGTGGGATTGTGATTGTGTGATTGTGATTGTGTGATTGTGATTATGTGAATGTGATTGTGTGATTGTGATTGTGTGATTGTGATTGTGTGGCCGTAATTGTGTGATCATGATTGTGTGATCGTGATTGTGTGATCGTGATTGTGTGACCGTGATTGTGTGATCGTGATTTTGTGATTGTGTGATTGTGTGATTGTGTTACCGTTATTGTGTGACCGTGATTGTGTGGTTGCGACTGTGCGATTGTGATTGTGTGATTGTGTGATTGTGTGATTGTGTGATTGTGTGATTGTGTGACTGTGTGATTGTGTGATTGTGTGATTGTGTGATTGTGTGATTGTGATTGTGTGATTGTGATTGTGTGATAGTGTCTGTGTGATTGTGTGAGTGTGTGATTGTGTGATTGTGTGATTGTGAGATTGTGTGATTGTGTGATTGAGTGATTGTGTGATTGTGTGATTGTGTGATTATGTGATTGTGTGATTGTGTGATTGTGTGATTGTGTGAATGTGTGATTGTGTTACCGTTATTGTGTGACCGTGATTGTGTGGTTGCGACTGTGTGATTGTGACTGTGTGATTGTGTGAGTGTGTGATTGTGTGATTGTGTGATTGTGTGATTGTGTGATTGTGTGATTGTGTGATTGTGTGATTGTGTGATTGTGTGATTGTGTGATTGTGTGATTGTGTGATTGTGTGATTGCGTGATTGTGTGGTTGTGCGATCGTGATTGTGTGATCGTGATTGTGTGATTGCGTGATTGTGATTGTGTGATTGTGTGACTGTGATTGTGTGACCGTGATTGTGTGACCGTAATTGTGTGATCATGATTGTGTGATCGTGATTGTGTGATCGTGATTGTGTGACCGTGATTGTGTGATCGTGATTTTGTGATTGTGTGATTGTGTGATTGTGTTACCGTTATTGTGTGACCGTGATTGTGTGGTTGCGACCGTGTGATTGTGTCTGTGTGATTGTGTGAGTGTGTTATTGTGTGAATGAGTGATTGTGTGACTGTGTGATTGTGTGATTGTGTGATTTTGTGATTGTGTGATTGTGTGATTGTGTGACCGTGATTGTGTGACCGCGATTTTGTGACCGTGATTGTGTGACCGTGATTGAGTGACCGTGATTGAGTGACCGTGATTGTGTGATCGTGTGATTGTGTGATTGTGTGATTGTGATTGTGTGATTGTGATTGTGTGATTGTGATTGTGTGATTGTGATTGTGTGATTGTGATTGTGTGATTGTGATTGTGTGATTGTGTCTGTGTGAGTGTGTGATTGTGTGATTGTGTGATTGTGTGATTGTGTGGTTGTGTGATTGTGTGACTGTGTGATTGTGTGATTGTGTGATTGTGCGATTGTGATTGTGTGATTGTGTGATTGTGCGATTGTGATTGTGTGATTGTGTGATTGTGTGATTGTGTGATTGTGTGACTGTGTGATTGCGTGATTGCGTGATTGTGATGGTGTGATTGTATGACTGTGTGATTGTGTGATTGTGTGATTGTGTGATTGTGTGATTGTGTGATTGTGTGATTGTGTGATTGTGTGATTGTGTGATTGTGTGATTGTGTGATTGTGTGATTGTGATTGTGTGATTGTGATTGTGTGATTGTGATTGTGTGATTGTGATTGTGTGATTGTGATTGTGTGATAGTGTCTGTGTGATTGTGTGAGTGTGTGATTGTGTGATTGTGTGATTGTGTGATTGTGTGGTTGTGTGATTGTGTGATTGTGTGATTGTGTGATTGTGTGATTGTGTGATTGTGTGATTGTGTGATTGTGTGGTTGTGTGATTGTGTGATTGTGTGATTGTGTGATTGTGTGATTGTGTGATTGTGTGATTGTGTGATTGTGTGATTGTGTGATTGTGTGATTGTGTGATTGCGTGATTGTGTGGTTGTGCGATCGTGATTGTGTGATCGTGATTGTGTGATTGCGTGATTGTGATTGTGTGATTGTGTGACTGTGATTGTGTGACCGTGATTGTGTGACCGTAATTGTGTGATCATGATTGTGTGATCGTGATTGTGTGATCGTGATTGTGTGACCGTGATTGTGTGATCGTGATTTTGTGATTGTGTGATTGTGTGATTGTGTTACCGTTATTGTGTGACCGTGATTGTGTGGTTGCGACCGTGTGATTGTGTCTGTGTGATTGTGTGAGTGTGTTATTGTGTGAATGAGTGATTGTGTGACTGTGTGATTGTGTGATTGTGTGATTTTGTGATTGTGTGATTGTGTGACCGTGATTGTGTGACCGCGATTTTGTGACCGTGATTGTGTGACCGTGATTGAGTGACCGTGATTGAGTGACCGTGATTGTGTGATCGTGTGATTGTGTGATTGTGTGATTGTGATTGTGTGATTGTGATTGTGTGATTGTGATTGTGTGATTGTGATTGTGTGATTGTGATTGTGTGATTGTGATTGTGTGATTGTGTCTGTGTGATTGTGTGAGTGTGTGATTGTGTGATTGTGTGATTGTGTGATTGTGTGGTTGTGTGATTGTGTGACTGTGTGATTGTGTGATTGTGTGATTGTGCGATTGTGATTGTGTGATTGTGTGATTGTGCGATTGTGATTGTGTGATTGTGTGATTGTGTGATTGTGTGATTGTGTGACTGTGTGATTGCGTGATTGCGTGATTGTGATGGTGTGATTGTATGACTGTGTGATTGTGTGATTGTGTGATTGTGTGATTGTGTGATTGTGTGATTGTGTGATTGTGTGATTGTGTGATTGTGTGATTGTGTGATTGTGTGATTGTGTGATTGTGTGATTGTGTGATTGTGTGATTGTGTGATTGTGTGATTGTGTGATTGTGTGATTGTGAGATTGTGTGATTGTGTGATTGTGTGATTGTGTGATTGTGTGATTGTGTGATTGTGTGATTGTGTGATTGTGTGATTGTGTGATTGTGTGATTGTGTGATTGTGTGATTGCGTGATTGTGTGATAGTGTGATTGTGTGACTGTGATTGTGTGACCGTGATTGTGTGACCGTAATTGTGTGATCATGATTGTGTGATCGTGATTGTGTGATCGTGATTGTGTGACCGTGATTGTGTGGTCGTGATTATGTGATTATGTGATTGTGTGATTGTGTGAATGTGTGATCGTTTTACCGTTATTGTGTGACCGTGATTGTGTGGTTGCGACTGTGTGATTGTGACTGTGTGATTGTGTGAGTGTGTTATTGTGTGATTGAGTGATTGTGTGACTGTGTGATTGTGTGATTGTGTGATTTTGTGATTGTGTGATTGTGTGATTGTGTGACCGTGATTGTGTGACCGCGATTTTGTGACCGTGATTGTGTGACCGTGATTGAGTGACCGTGATTGTGTGATCGCGTGATTGTGTGATTGTGTGATTGTGATTGTGTGATTGTGATTGTGTGATTGTGATTGTGTGATTGTGATTGTGTGATTGTGATTGTGTGATTGTGATTGTGTGATTGTGATTGTGTGATTGTGATTGTGTGATTGTGATTGTGTGATAGTGTCTGTGTGATTGTGTGAGTGTGTGATTGTGTGATTGTGTGATTGTGTGATTGTGTGGTTGTGTGATTGTGTGATTGTGTGATTGTGTGATTGTGTGATTGTGTGATTGTGTGATTGTGTGATTGTGTGGTTGTGTGATTGTGTGATTGTGTGATTGTGTGATTGTGTGATTGTGTGATTGTGTGATTGTGTGATTGTGTGATTGTGTGATTGTGTGATTGTGTGATTGCGTGATTGTGTGGTTGTGCGATCGTGATTGTGTGATCGTGATTGTGTGATTGCGTGATTGTGATTGTGTGATTGTGTGACTGTGATTGTGTGACCGTGATTGTGTGACCGTAATTGTGTGATCATGATTGTGTGATCGTGATTGTGTGATCGTGATTGTGTGACCGTGATTGTGTGATCGTGATTTTGTGATTGTGTGATTGTGTGATTGTGTTACCGTTATTGTGTGACCGTGATTGTGTGGTTGCGACCGTGTGATTGTGTCTGTGTGATTGTGTGAGTGTGTTATTGTGTGAATGAGTGATTGTGTGACTGTGTGATTGTGTGATTGTGTGATTTTGTGATTGTGTGATTGTGTGATTGTGTGACCGTGATTGTGTGACCGCGATTTTGTGACCGTGATTGTGTGACCGTGATTGAGTGACCGTGATTGAGTGACCGTGATTGTGTGATCGTGTGATTGTGTGATTGTGTGATTGTGATTGTGTGATTGTGATTGTGTGATTGTGATTGTGTGATTGTGATTGTGTGATTGTGATTGTGTGATTGTGATTGTGTGACCGTAATTGTGTGATCATGATTGTGTGATCGTGATTGTGTGATCGTGATTGTGTGACCGTGATTGTGTGATCGTGATTTTGTGATTGTGTGATTGTGTGATTGTGTTACCGTTATTGTGTGACCGTGATTGTGTGGTTGCGACTGTGCGATTGTGATTGTGTGATTGTGTGATTGTGTGATTGCGTGATTGTGTGGTTGTGCGATCGTGATTGTGTGATCGTGATTGTGTGATTGCGTGATTGTGATTGTGTGATTGTGTGACTGTGATTGTGTGACCGTGATTGTGTGACAGTAATTGTGTGATCATGATTGTGTGATCGTGATTGTGTGATCGTGATTGTGTGACCGTGATTGTGTGATCGTGATTTTGTGATTATGTGATTGTGTGATTGTGTGAATGTGTGATTGTGTTACCGTTATTGTGTGACCGTGATTGTGTGGTTGCGACTGTGTGATTGTGACTGTGTGATTGTGTGAGTGTGTTATTGTGTGATTGAGTGATTGTGTGACTGTGTGTTTGTGTGATTGTGTGATTTTGTGATTGTGTGATTGTGTGATTGTGTGACCGTGATTGTGTGACCGCGATTTTGTGACCGTGATTGTGTGACCGTGATTGAGTGACCGTGATTGAGTGACCGTGATAGTGTGATCGCGTGATTGTGTGATTGTGTGATTGTGATTGTGTGATTGTGATTGTGTGATTGTGATTGTGTGATTGTGATTGTGTGATTGTGATTGTGTGATTGTGATTGTGTGATTGTGATTGTGTGATTGTGATTGTGTGATTGTGATTGTGTGATTGTGATTGTGTGATTGTGATTGTGTGATTGTGATTGTGTGATTGTGATTGTGTGATTGTGATTGTGTGATTGTGATTGTGTGATTGTGATTGTGTGATTGTGGTTGTGTGATTGTGATTGTGTGATAGTGTCTGTGTGATTGTGTGAGTGTGTGATTGTGTGATTGTGTGATTGTGTGGTTGTGTGATTGTGTGACTGTGTGATTGTGTGATTGTGTGATTGTGCGATTGTGATTGTGTGATTGTGTGATTGTGTGATTGTGTGATTGTGTGACTGTGTGATTGTGTGATTGTGTGATTGTGTGATTGTGTGATTGTGTGATTGTGTGATTGTGTGATTGTGTGACTGTGTGATTGTGTGATTGTGTGGTTGTGTGATTGTGTAATTGTGATTGTGTGATTGTGTGATTGTGTGATTGTGTGATTGTGTGATTGTGTGGTTGTGTGATTGTGTGATTGTGTGATTGAGTGATTGTGTGCTTGTGTGATTGTGTGATTTTGTGATTGAGCCATTGTGTGATTGTGTGATTGTGTGGTTGTGTGATTGTGTAATTGTGATTGTGTGATTGTGTGATTGTGTGATTGTGTGATTGTGTGATTGTGTGGTTGTGTGATTGTGTGATTGTGTGATTGAGTGATTGTGTGCTTGTGTGATTGAGTCATTGTGTGATTGTGTGATTGTGTGGTTGTGTGATTGTGTAATTGTGATTGTGTGATTGTGTGATTGTGTGATTTTGTGATTGTGTGATTGTGTGATTGTGTGATTGTGTGAATGTGTGATTGTGTTACCGTTATTGTGTGACCGTGATTGTGTGGTTGCGACTGTGTGATTGTGACTGTGTGATTGTGTGAGTGTGTTATTGTGTGATTGAGTGATTGTGTGACTGTGTGATTGTGTGATTGTGTGATTGTGTGATTTTGTGATTGTGTGATTGTGTGATTGTGTGACCGTGATTGTGTGACCGCGATTTTGTGACCGTGATTGTGTGACCGTGATTGAGTGACCGTGATTGAGTGACCGTGATTGTGTGATCGTGTGATTGTGTTATTGTGTGATTGTGATTGTGTGATTGTGATTGTGTGATTGTGATTGTGGGATTGTGATTGTGTGATTGTGATTGTGTGATTGTGATTATGTGAATGTGATTGTGTGATTGTGATTGTGTGATTGTGATTGTGTGGCCGTAATTGTGTGATCATGATTGTGTGATCGTGATTGTGTGATCGTGATTGTGTGACCGTGATTGTGTGATCGTGATTTTGTGATTGTGTGATTGTGTGATTGTGTTACCGTTATTGTGTGACCGTGATTGTGTGGTTGCGACTGTGCGATTGTGATTGTGTGATTGTGTGATTGTGTGATTGTGTGATTGTGTGATTGTGTGACTGTGTGATTGTGTGATTGTGTGATTGTGTGATTGTGTGATTGTGATTGTGTGATTGTGATTGTGTGATAGTGTCTGTGTGATTGTGTGAGTGTGTGATTGTGTGATTGTGTGATTGTGAGATTGTGTGATTGTGTGATTGAGTGATTGTGTGATTGTGTGATTGTGTGATTATGTGATTGTGTGATTGTGTGATTGTGTGATTGTGTGAATGTGTGATTGTGTTACCGTTATTGTGTGACCGTGATTGTGTGGTTGCGACTGTGTGATTGTGACTGTGTGATTGTGTGAGTGTGTGATTGTGTGATTGTGTGATTGTGTGATTGTGTGATTGTGTGATTGTGTGATTGTGTGATTGTGTGATTGTGTGATTGTGTGATTGTGTGATTGTGTGATTGCGTGATTGTGTGGTTGTGCGATCGTGATTGTGTGATCGTGATTGTGTGATTGCGTGATTGTGATTGTGTGATTGTGTGACTGTGATTGTGTGACCGTGATTGTGTGACCGTAATTGTGTGATCATGATTGTGTGATCGTGATTGTGTGATCGTGATTGTGTGACCGTGATTGTGTGATCGTGATTTTGTGATTGTGTGATTGTGTGATTGTGTTACCGTTATTGTGTGACCGTGATTGTGTGGTTGCGACCGTGTGATTGTGTCTGTGTGATTGTGTGAGTGTGTTATTGTGTGAATGAGTGATTGTGTGACTGTGTGATTGTGTGATTGTGTGATTTTGTGATTGTGTGATTGTGTGATTGTGTGACCGTGATTGTGTGACCGCGATTTTGTGACCGTGATTGTGTGACCGTGATTGAGTGACCGTGATTGAGTGACCGTGATTGTGTGATCGTGTGATTGTGTGATTGTGTGATTGTGATTGTGTGATTGTGATTGTGTGATTGTGATTGTGTGATTGTGATTGTGTGATTGTGATTGTGTGATTGTGATTGTGTGATTGTGTCTGTGTGAGTGTGTGATTGTGTGATTGTGTGATTGTGTGATTGTGTGGTTGTGTGATTGTGTGACTGTGTGATTGTGTGATTGTGTGATTGTGCGATTGTGATTGTGTGATTGTGTGATTGTGCGATTGTGATTGTGTGATTGTGTGATTGTGTGATTGTGTGATTGTGTGACTGTGTGATTGCGTGATTGCGTGATTGTGATGGTGTGATTGTATGACTGTGTGATTGTGTGATTGTGTGATTGTGTGATTGTGTGATTGTGTGATTGTGTGATTGTGTGATTGTGTGATTGTGTGATTGTGTGATTGTGTGATTGTGTGATTGTGATTGTGTGATTGTGATTGTGTGATTGTGATTGTGTGATTGTGATTGTGTGATTGTGATTGTGTGATTGTGATTGTGTGATAGTGTCTGTGTGATTGTGTGAGTGTGTGATTGTGTGATTGTGTGATTGTGTGATTGTGTGGTTGTGTGATTGTGTGATTGTGTGATTGTGTGATTGTGTGATTGTGTGATTGTGTGATTGTGTGATTGTGTGGTTGTGTGATTGTGTGATTGTGTGATTGTGTGATTGTGTGATTGTGTGATTGTGTGATTGTGTGATTGTGTGATTGTGTGATTGTGTGATTGTGTGATTGCGTGATTGTGTGGTTGTGCGATCGTGATTGTGTGATCGTGATTGTGTGATTGCGTGATTGTGATTGTGTGATTGTGTGACTGTGATTGTGTGACCGTGATTGTGTGACCGTAATTGTGTGATCATGATTGTGTGATCGTGATTGTGTGATCGTGATTGTGTGACCGTGATTGTGTGATCGTGATTTTGTGATTGTGTGATTGTGTGATTGTGTTACCGTTATTGTGTGACCGTGATTGTGTGGTTGCGACCGTGTGATTGTGTCTGTGTGATTGTGTGAGTGTGTTATTGTGTGAATGAGTGATTGTGTGACTGTGTGATTGTGTGATTGTGTGATTTTGTGATTGTGTGATTGTGTGACCGTGATTGTGTGACCGCGATTTTGTGACCGTGATTGTGTGACCGTGATTGAGTGACCGTGATTGAGTGACCGTGATTGTGTGATCGTGTGATTGTGTGATTGTGTGATTGTGATTGTGTGATTGTGATTGTGTGATTGTGATTGTGTGATTGTGATTGTGTGATTGTGATTGTGTGATTGTGTCTGTGTGATTGTGTGAGTGTGTGATTGTGTGATTGTGTGATTGTGTGATTGTGTGGTTGTGTGATTGTGTGACTGTGTGATTGTGTGATTGTGTGATTGTGCGATTGTGATTGTGTGATTGTGTGATTGTGCGATTGTGATTGTGTGATTGTGTGATTGTGTGATTGTGTGATTGTGTGACTGTGTGATTGCGTGATTGCGTGATTGTGATGGTGTGATTGTATGACTGTGTGATTGTGTGATTGTGTGATTGTGTGATTGTGTGATTGTGTGATTGTGTGATTGTGTGATTGTGTGATTGTGTGATTGTGTGATTGTGTGATTGTGTGATTGTGTGATTGTGTGATTGTGTGATTGTGTGATTGTGTGATTGTGTGATTGTGTGATTGTGTGATTGCGTGATTGTGTGATAGTGTGATTGTGTGACTGTGATTGTGTGACCGTGATTGTGTGACCGTAATTGTGTGATCATGATTGTGTGATCGTGATTGTGTGATCGTGATTGTGTGACCGTGATTGTGTGGTCGTGATTATGTGATTATGTGATTGTGTGATTGTGTGAATGTGTGATCGTTTTACCGTTATTGTGTGACCGTGATTGTGTGGTTGCGACTGTGTGATTGTGACTGTGTGATTGTGTGAGTGTGTTATTGTGTGATTGAGTGATTGTGTGACTGTGTGATTGTGTGATTGTGTGATTTTGTGATTGTGTGATTGTGTGATTGTGTGACCGTGATTGTGTGACCGCGATTTTGTGACCGTGATTGTGTGACCGTGATTGAGTGACCGTGATTGTGTGATCGCGTGATTGTGTGATTGTGTGATTGTGATTGTGTGATTGTGATTGTGTGATTGTGATTGTGTGATTGTGATTGTGTGATTGTGATTGTGTGATTGTGATTGTGTGATTGTGATTGTGTGATTGTGATTGTGTGATTGTGATTGTGTGATTGTGATTGTGTGATAGTGTCTGTGTGATTGTGTGAGTGTGTGATTGTGTGATTGTGTGATTGTGTGATTGTGTGGTTGTGTGATTGTGTGATTGTGTGATTGTGTGATTGTGTGATTGTGTGATTGTGTGATTGTGTGATTGTGTGGTTGTGTGATTGTGTGATTGTGTGATTGTGTGATTGTGTGATTGTGTGATTGTGTGATTGTGTGATTGTGTGATTGTGTGATTGTGTGATTGTGTGATTGCGTGATTGTGTGGTTGTGCGATCGTGATTGTGTGATCGTGATTGTGTGATTGCGTGATTGTGATTGTGTGATTGTGTGACTGTGATTGTGTGACCGTGATTGTGTGACCGTAATTGTGTGATCATGATTGTGTGATCGTGATTGTGTGATCGTGATTGTGTGACCGTGATTGTGTGATCGTGATTTTGTGATTGTGTGATTGTGTGATTGTGTTACCGTTATTGTGTGACCGTGATTGTGTGGTTGCGACCGTGTGATTGTGTCTGTGTGATTGTGTGAGTGTGTTATTGTGTGAATGAGTGATTGTGTGACTGTGTGATTGTGTGATTGTGTGATTTTGTGATTGTGTGATTGTGTGATTGTGTGACCGTGATTGTGTGACCGCGATTTTGTGACCGTGATTGTGTGACCGTGATTGAGTGACCGTGATTGAGTGACCGTGATTGTGTGATCGTGTGATTGTGTGATTGTGTGATTGTGATTGTGTGATTGTGATTGTGTGATTGTGATTGTGTGATTGTGATTGTGTGATTGTGATTGTGTGATTGTGATTGTGTGACCGTAATTGTGTGATCATGATTGTGTGATCGTGATTGTGTGATCGTGATTGTGTGACCGTGATTGTGTGATCGTGATTTTGTGATTGTGTGATTGTGTGATTGTGTTACCGTTATTGTGTGACCGTGATTGTGTGGTTGCGACTGTGCGATTGTGATTGTGTGATTGTGTGATTGTGTGATTGTGTGATTGTGTGATTGTGTGACTGTGTGATTGTGTGATTGTGTGATTGTGTGATTGTGTGATTGTGATTGTGTGATTGTGATTGTGTGATAGTGTCTGTGTGATTGTGTGAGTGTGTGATTGTGTGATTGTGTGATTGTGAGATTGTGTGATTGTGTGATTGAGTGATTGTGTGATTGTGTGATTGTGTGATTATGTGATTGTGTGATTGTGTGATTGTGTGATTGTGTGAATGTGTGATTGTGTTACCGTTATTGTGTCACCGTGATTGTGTGGTTGCGACTGTGTGATTGTGACTGTGTGATTGTGTGAGTGTGTGATTGTGTGATTGTGTGATTGTGTGATTGTGTGATTGTGTGATTGTGTGATTGTGTGATTGTGTGATTGTGTGATTGTGTGATTGTGTGATTGTGTGATTGTGTGATTGCGTGATTGTGTGGTTGTGCGATCGTGATTGTGTGATCGTGATTGTGTGATTGCGTGATTGTGATTGTGTGATTGTGTGACTGTGATTGTGTGACCGTGATTGTGTGACCGTAATTGTGTGATCATGATTGTGTGATCGTGATTGTGTGATCGTGATTGTGTGACCGTGATTGTGTGATCGTGATTTTGTGATTGTGTGATTGTGTGATTGTGTTACCGTTATTGTGTGACCGTGATTGTGTGGTTGCGACCGTGTGATTGTGTCTGTGTGATTGTGTGAGTGTGTTATTGTGTGAATGAGTGATTGTGTGACTGTGTGATTGTGTGATTGTGTGATTTTGTGATTGTGTGATTGTGTGACCGCGATTTTGTGACCGTGATTGTGTGACCGTGATTGAGTGACCGTGATTGAGTGACCGTGATTGTGTGATCGTGTGATTGTGTGATTGTGTGATTGTGATTGTGTGATTGTGATTGTGTGATTGTGATTGTGTGATTGTGATTGTGTGATTGTGATTGTGTGATTGTGTCTGTGTGATTGTGTGAGTGTGTGATTGTGTGATTGTGTGATTGTGTGATTGTGTGGTTGTGTGATTGTGTGACTGTGTGATTGTGTGATTGTGTGATTGTGCGATTGTGATTGTGTGATTGTGTGATTGTGCGATTGTGATTGTGTGATTGTGTGATTGTGTGATTGTGTGATTGTGTGACTGTGTGATTGCGTGATTGCGTGATTGTGATGGTGTGATTGTATGACTGTGTGATTGTGTGATTGTGTGATTGTGTGATTGTGTGATTGTGTGATTGTGTGATTGTGTGATTGTGTGATTGTGTGATTGTGTGATTGTGTGATTGTGTGATTGTGTGATTGTGTGGTTGTGTGATTGTGTGATTGTGTGATTGAGTGATTGTGTGCTTGTGTGATTGTGTGATTTTGTGATTGAGTGATTGTGTGATTGTGTGATTGTGTGATTGTGTGGTTGTGTGATTGTGTAATTGTGATTGTGTGATTGTGTGATTGTGTGATTTTGTGATTGTGTGATTGTGTCATTGTGTGAATGTGTGATTGTGTTACCGTTATTGTGTGACCGTGATTGTGTGGTTGCGACTGTGTGATTGTGACTGTGTGATTGTGTGAGTGTGTTATTGTGTGATTGAGTGATTGTGTGACTGTGTGATTGTGTGATTGTGTGATTGTGTGATTTTGTGATTGTGCGATTGTGATTGTGTGATTGTGTGATTGTGCGATTGTGATTGTGTGATTGTGTGATTGTGTGATTGTGTGATTGTGTGACTGTGTGATTGCGTGATTGCGTGATTGTGATGGTGTGATTGTATGACTGTGTGATTGTGTGATTGTGTGATTGTGTGATTGTGTGATTGTGTGATTGTGTGATTGTGTGATTGTGTGATTGTGTGATTGTGTGATTGTGTGATTGTGTGATTGTGTGATTGTGTGATTGTGTGATTGTGTGATTGTGTGATTGTGTGATTGTGTGATTGTGTGATAGTGTGATTGTGTGACTGTGATTGTGTGACCGTGATTGTGTGACCGTAATTGTGTGATCATGATTGTGTGATCGTGATTGTGTGATCGTGATTGTGTGACCGTGATTGTGTGATCGTGATTTTGTGATTATGTGATTGTGTGATTGTGTGAATGTGTGACTGTGTTACCGTTATTGTGTGACCGTGATTGTGTGGTTGCGACTGTGTGATTGTGACTGTGTGATTGTGTGAGTGTGTTATTGTGTGATTGAGTGATTGTGTGACTGTGTGATTGTGTGATTGTGTGATTTTGTGATTGTGTGATTGTGTGATTGTGTGATTGTGTGATTGTGTGATTGTGTGATTGTGTGATTGTGTGATTGTGTGATTGTGTGATTGTGTGATTGTGTGATTGTGTGATTGTGTGATTGTGTGATTGTGTGATTGTGTGATTGTGTAATTGTGATTGTGTGATTGTGTGATTGTGTGATTGTGTGATTGTGTGATTGTGTGATTGTGTGATTGTGTGATTGTGTGATTGTGTGATTGTGTGATTGTGTGATTGAGTGATTGTGTGCTTGTGTGATTGTGTGATTTTGTGATTGAGTGATTGTGTGATTGTGTGATTGTGTGATTGTGTGATTGTGTGATTGTGTGATTGTGTGATAGTGTGATTGTGTGATTGTGTGATTGTGTGATTGTGTGATTGTGTGATTGAGTGATTGTGTGCTTGTGTGATTGTGTGATTGTGTGATTGTTTGATTGTGTGATTGTGTGATTGTGTGATTGTGTGATTGTGTGATTGTGTGATTGTGTGATTGTGTGATTTTGTGATTGTGTGATTGTGTGATTGTGTGATTGTGTGATTGTGTGATTGTGTGATTGTGTGATTGTGTGATTGTGTGATTGTGTGATTGTGTGATTGTGTGATAGTGTGATTGTGTGATTGTGTGATTGTGTGATTGTGTGATTGCGTGATTGTGTGGTTGTGCGATCGTGATTGTGTGATCGTGATTGTGTGATTGCGTGATTGTGATTGTGTGATTGTGTGACTGTGATTGTGTGACCGTGATTGTGTGACCGTAATTGTGTGATCATGATTGTGTGATCGTGATTGTGTGATCGTGATTGTGTGACCGTGATTGTGTGATCGTGATTTTGTGATTATGTGATTGTGTGATTGTGTGAATGTGTGATTGTGTTACCGTTATTGTGTGACCGTGATTGTGTGGTTGCGACTGTGTGATTGTGACTGTGTGATTGTGTGAGTGTGTTATTGTGTGATTGAGTGATTGTGTGACTGTGTGTTTGTGTGATTGTGTGATTTTGTGATTGTGTGATTGTGTGATTGTGTGACCGTGATTGTGTGACCGCGATTTTGTGACCGTGATTGTGTGACCGTGATTGAGTGACCGTGATTGAGTGACCGTGATAGTGTGATCGCGTGATTGTGTGATTGTGTGATTGTGATTGTGTGATTGTGATTGTGTGATTGTGATTGTGTGATTGTGATTGTGTGATTGTGATTGTGTGATTGTGATTGTGTGATTGTGATTGTGTGATTGTGATTGTGTGATTGTGATTGTGTGATTGTGATTGTGTGATTGTGATTGTGTGATTGTGATTGTGTGATTGTGATTGTGTGATTGTGATTGTGTGATTGTGATTGTGTGATTGTGATTGTGTGATAGTGTCTGTGTGATTGTGTGAGTGTGTGATTGTGTGATTGTGTGATTGTGTGGTTGTGTGATTGTGTGACTGTGTGATTGTGTGATTGTGTGATTGTGCGATTGTGATTGTGTGATTGTGTGATTGTGTGATTGTGTGATTGTGTGACTGTGTGATTGTGTGATTGTGTGATTGTGTGATTGTGTGATTGTGTGATTGTGTGATTGTGTGATTGTGTGACTGTGTGATTGTGTGATTGTGTGGTTGTGTGATTGTGTAATTGTGATTGTGTGATTGTGTGATTGTGTGATTGTGTGATTGTGTGATTGTGTGGTTGTGTGATTGTGTGATTGTGTGATTGAGTGATTGTGTGCTTGTGTGATTGTGTGATTTTGTGATTGAGCCATTGTGTGATTGTGTGATTGTGTGGTTGTGTGATTGTGTAATTGTGATTGTGTGATTGTGTGATTGTGTGATTGTGTGATTGTGTGATTGTGTGGTTGTGTGATTGTGTGATTGTGTGATTGAGTGATTGTGTGCTTGTGTGATTGAGTCATTGTGTGATTGTGTGATTGTGTGGTTGTGTGATTGTGTAATTGTGATTGTGTGATTGTGTGATTGTGTGATTTTGTGATTGTGTGATTGTGTGATTGTGTGATTGTGTGAATGTGTGATTGTGTTACCGTTATTGTGTGACCGTGATTGTGTGGTTGCGACTGTGTGATTGTGACTGTGTGATTGTGTGAGTGTGTTATTGTGTGATTGAGTGATTGTGTGACTGTGTGATTGTGTGATTGTGTGATTGTGTGATTTTGTGATTGTGTGATTGTGTGATTGTGTGACCGTGATTGTGTGACCGCGATTTTGTGACCGTGATTGTGTGACCGTGATTGAGTGACCGTGATTGAGTGACCGTGATTGTGTGATCGTGTGATTGTGTTATTGTGTGATTGTGATTGTGTGATTGTGATTGTGTGATTGTGATTGTGGGATTGTGATTGTGTGATTGTGATTGTGTGATTGTGATTATGTGAATGTGATTGTGTGATTGTGATTGTGTGATTGTGATTGTGTGGCCGTAATTGTGTGATCATGATTGTGTGATCGTGATTGTGTGATCGTGATTGTGTGACCGTGATTGTGTGATCGTGATTTTGTGATTGTGTGATTGTGTGATTGTGTTACCGTTATTGTGTGACCGTGATTGTGTGGTTGCGACTGTGCGATTGTGATTGTGTGATTGTGTGATTGTGTGATTGTGTGATTGTGTGATTGTGTGACTGTGTGATTGTGTGATTGTGTGATTGTGTGATTGTGTGATTGTGATTGTGTGATTGTGATTGTGTGATAGTGTCTGTGTGATTGTGTGAGTGTGTGATTGTGTGATTGTGTGATTGTGAGATTGTGTGATTGTGTGATTGAGTGATTGTGTGATTGTGTGATTGTGTGATTATGTGATTGTGTGATTGTGTGATTGTGTGATTGTGTGAATGTGTGATTGTGTTACCGTTATTGTGTGACCGTGATTGTGTGGTTGCGACTGTGTGATTGTGACTGTGTGATTGTGTGAGTGTGTGATTGTGTGATTGTGTGATTGTGTGATTGTGTGATTGTGTGATTGTGTGATTGTGTGATTGTGTGATTGTGTGATTGTGTGATTGTGTGATTGTGTGATTGCGTGATTGTGTGGTTGTGCGATCGTGATTGTGTGATCGTGATTGTGTGATTGCGTGATTGTGATTGTGTGATTGTGTGACTGTGATTGTGTGACCGTGATTGTGTGACCGTAATTGTGTGATCATGATTGTGTGATCGTGATTGTGTGATCGTGATTGTGTGACCGTGATTGTGTGATCGTGATTTTGTGATTGTGTGATTGTGTGATTGTGTTACCGTTATTGTGTGACCGTGATTGTGTGGTTGCGACCGTGTGATTGTGTCTGTGTGATTGTGTGAGTGTGTTATTGTGTGAATGAGTGATTGTGTGACTGTGTGATTGTGTGATTGTGTGATTTTGTGATTGTGTGATTGTGTGATTGTGTGACCGTGATTGTGTGACCGCGATTTTGTGACCGTGATTGTGTGACCGTGATTGAGTGACCGTGATTGAGTGACCGTGATTGTGTGATCGTGTGATTGTGTGATTGTGTGATTGTGATTGTGTGATTGTGATTGTGTGATTGTGATTGTGTGATTGTGATTGTGTGATTGTGATTGTGTGATTGTGATTGTGTGATTGTGTCTGTGTGAGTGTGTGATTGTGTGATTGTGTGATTGTGTGATTGTGTGGTTGTGTGATTGTGTGACTGTGTGATTGTGTGATTGTGTGATTGTGCGATTGTGATTGTGTGATTGTGTGATTGTGCGATTGTGATTGTGTGATTGTGTGATTGTGTGATTGTGTGATTGTGTGACTGTGTGATTGCGTGATTGCGTGATTGTGATGGTGTGATTGTATGACTGTGTGATTGTGTGATTGTGTGATTGTGTGATTGTGTGATTGTGTGATTGTGTGATTGTGTGATTGTGTGATTGTGTGATTGTGTGATTGTGTGATTGTGATTGTGTGATTGTGATTGTGTGATTGTGATTGTGGGATTGTGATTGTGTGATTGTGATTGTGTGATTGTGATTGTGTGATTGTGATTGTGGGATTGTGATTGTGTGATTGTGATTGTGTGATTGTGATTATGTGAATGTGATTGTGTGATTGTGATTGTGTGATTGTGATTGTGTGACCGTAATTGCGTGATCATGATTGTGTGATCGTGATTGTGTGATCGTGATTGTGTGACCGTGATTGTGTGATCGTGATTTTGTGATTGTGTGATTGTGTGATTGTGTTAACGTTATTGTGTGACCGTGATTGTGTGGATGCGACTGTGCGATTGTGATTGTGTGATTGTGTGATTGTGTGATTGTGTGATTGTGTGATTGTGTGACTGTGTGATTGTGTGATTGTGTGATTGTGTGATTGTGTGATTGTGATTGTGTGATTGTGATTGTGTGATAGTGTCTGTGTGATTGTGTGAGTGTGTGATTGTGTGATTGTGTGATTGTGAGATTGTGTGATTGTGTGATTGAGTGATTGTGTGATTGTGTGATTGTGTGATTATGTGATTGTGTGATTGTGTGATTGTGTGATTGTGTGATTGTGTGATAGTGTGATTGTGTGACTGTGATTGTGTGACCGTGATTGTGTGACCGTAATTGTGTGATCATGATTGTGTGATCGTGATTGTGTGATCGTGATTGTGTGACCGTGATTGTGTGGTCGTGATTTTGTGATTATGTGATTGTGTGATTGTGTGAATGTGTGATTGTGTTACCGTTATTGTGTGACCGTGATTGTGTGGTTGCGACTGTGTGATTGCGACTGTGTGATTGTGTGAGTGTGTTATTGTGTGATTGAGTGATTGTGTGACTGTGTGATTGTGTGATTGTGTGATTTTGTGATTGTGTGATTGTGTGATTGTGTGACCGTGATTGTGTGACCGCGATTTTGTGACCGTGATTGTGTGACCGTGATTGAGTGACCGTGATTGTGTGATCGCGTGATTGTGTGATTGTGTGATTGTGATTGTGTGATTGTGATTGTGTGATTGTGATTGTGTGATTGTGATTGTGTGATTGTGATTGTGTGATTGTGATTGTGTGATTGTGATTGTGTGATTGTGATTGTGTGATTGTGATTGTGTGATTGTGATTGTGTGATTGTGATTGTGTGATTGTGATTGTGTGATTGTGATTGTGTGATTGTGATTGTGTGATTGTGATTGTGTGATTGTGATTGTGTGATTGTGATTGTGTGATTGTGATTGTGTGATTGTGATTGTGTGATAGTGTCTGTGTGATTGTGTGAGTGTGTGATTGTGTGATTGTGTGATTGTGTGATTGTGTGGTTGTGTGATTGTGTGATTGTGTGATTGTGTGATTGTGTGATTGTGTGATTGTGTGATTGTGTGATTGTGTGGTTGTGTGATTGTGTGATTGTGTGATTGTGTGATTGTGTGATTGTGTGATTGTGTGATTGTGTGATTGTGTGATTGTGTGATTGTGTGATTGTGTGATTGCGTGATTGTGTGGTTGTGCGATCGTGATTGTGTGATCGTGATTGTGTGATTGCGTGATTGTGATTGTGTGATTGTGTGACTGTGATTGTGTGACCGTGATTGTGTGACCGTAATTGTGTGATCATGATTGTGTGATCGTGATTGTGTGATCGTGATTGTGTGACCGTGATTGTGTGATCGTGATTTTGTGATTGTGTGATTGTGTGATTGTGTTACCGTTATTGTGTGACCGTGATTGTGTGGTTGCGACCGTGTGATTGTGTCTGTGTGATTGTGTGAGTGTGTTATTGTGTGAATGAGTGATTGTGTGACTGTGTGATTGTGTGATTGTGTGATTTTGTGATTGTGTGATTGTGTGACCGTGATTGTGTGACCGCGATTTTGTGACCGTGATTGTGTGACCGTGATTGAGTGACCGTGATTGAGTGACCGTGATTGTGTGATCGTGTGATTGTGTGATTGTGTGATTGTGATTGTGTGATTGTGATTGTGTGATTGTGATTGTGTGATTGTGATTGTGTGATTGTGATTGTGTGATTGTGTCTGTGTGATTGTGTGAGTGTGTGATTGTGTGATTGTGTGATTGTGTGATTGTGTGGTTGTGTGATTGTGTGACTGTGTGATTGTGTGATTGTGTGATTGTGCGATTGTGATTGTGTGATTGTGTGATTGTGCGATTGTGATTGTGTGATTGTGTGATTGTGTGATTGTGTGATTGTGTGACTGTGTGATTGCGTGATTGCGTGATTGTGATGGTGTGATTGTATGACTGTGTGATTGTGTGATTGTGTGATTGTGTGATTGTGTGATTGTGTGATTGTGTGATTGTGTGATTGTGTGATTGTGTGATTGTGTGATTGTGTGATTGTGTGATTGTGTGATTGTGTGATTGTGTGATTGTGTGATTGTGTGATTGTGAGATTGTGTGATTGTGTGATTGTGTGATTGTGTGATTGTGTGATTGTGTGATTGTGTGATTGTGTGATTGTGTGATTGTGTGATTGTGTGATTGTGTGATTGTGTGATTGCGTGATTGTGTGATAGTGTGATTGTGTGACTGTGATTGTGTGACCGTGATTGTGTGACCGTAATTGTGTGATCATGATTGTGTGATCGTGATTGTGTGATCGTGATTGTGTGACCGTGATTGTGTGGTCGTGATTATGTGATTATGTGATTGTGTGATTGTGTGAATGTGTGATTGTTTTACCGTTATTGTGTGACCGTGATTGTGTGGTTGCGACTGTGTGATTGTGACTGTGTGATTGTGTGAGTGTGTTATTGTGTGATTGAGTGATTGTGTGACTGTGTGATTGTGTGATTGTGTGATTTTGTGATTGTGTGATTGTGTGATTGTGTGACCGTGATTGTGTGACCGCGATTTTGTGACCGTGATTGTGTGACCGTGATTGAGTGACCGTGATTGTGTGATCGCGTGATTGTGTGATTGTGTGATTGTGATTGTGTGATTGTGATTGTGTGATTGTGATTGTGTGATTGTGATTGTGTGATTGTGATTGTGTGATTGTGATTGTGTGATTGTGATTGTGTGATTGTGATTGTGTGATTGTGATTGTGTGATTGTGATTGTGTGATAGTGTCTGTGTGATTGTGTGAGTGTGTGATTGTGTGATTGTGTGATTGTGTGATTGTGTGGTTGTGTGATTGTGTGATTGTGTGATTGTGTGATTGTGTGATTGTGTGATTGTGTGATTGTGTGATTGTGTGGTTGTGTGATTGTGTGATTGTGTGATTGTGTGATTGTGTGATTGTGTGATTGTGTGATTGTGTGATTGTGTGATTGTGTGATTGTGTGATTGTGTGATTGCGTGATTGTGTGGTTGTGCGATCGTGATTGTGTGATCGTGATTGTGTGATTGCGTGATTGTGATTGTGTGATTGTGTGACTGTGATTGTGTGACCGTGATTGTGTGACCGTAATTGTGTGATCATGATTGTGTGATCGTGATTGTGTGATCGTGATTGTGTGACCGTGATTGTGTGATCGTGATTTTGTGATTGTGTGATTGTGTGATTGTGTTACCGTTATTGTGTGACCGTGATTGTGTGGTTGCGACCGTGTGATTGTGTCTGTGTGATTGTGTGAGTGTGTTATTGTGTGAATGAGTGATTGTGTGACTGTGTGATTGTGTGATTGTGTGATTTTGTGATTGTGTGATTGTGTGATTGTGTGACCGTGATTGTGTGACCGCGATTTTGTGACCGTGATTGTGTGACCGTGATTGAGTGACCGTGATTGAGTGACCGTGATTGTGTGATCGTGTGATTGTGTGATTGTGTGATTGTGATTGTGTGATTGTGATTGTGTGATTGTGATTGTGTGATTGTGATTGTGTGATTGTGATTGTGTGATTGTGATTGTGTGACCGTAATTGTGTGATCATGATTGTGTGATCGTGATTGTGTGATCGTGATTGTGTGACCGTGATTGTGTGATCGTGATTTTGTGATTGTGTGATTGTGTGATTGTGTTACCGTTATTGTGTGACCGTGATTGTGTGGTTGCGACTGTGCGATTGTGATTGTGTGATTGTGTGATTGTGTGATTGTGTGATTGTGTGATTGTGTGACTGTGTGATTGTGTGATTGTGTGATTGTGTGATTGTGTGATTGTGATTGTGTGATTGTGATTGTGTGATAGTGTCTGTGTGATTGTGTGAGTGTGTGATTGTGTGATTGTGTGATTGTGAGATTGTGTGATTGTGTGATTGAGTGATTGTGTGATTGTGTGATTGTGTGATTATGTGATTGTGTGATTGTGTGATTGTGTGATTGTGTGAATGTGTGATTGTGTTACCGTTATTGTGTGACCGTGATTGTGTGGTTGCGACTGTGTGATTGTGACTGTGTGATTGTGTGAGTGTGTGATTGTGTGATTGTGTGATTGTGTGATTGTGTGATTGTGTGATTGTGTGATTGTGTGATTGTGTGATTGTGTGATTGTGTGATTGTGTGATTGTGTGATTGTGTGATTGCGTGATTGTGTGGTTGTGCGATCGTGATTGTGTGATCGTGATTGTGTGATTGCGTGATTGTGATTGTGTGATTGTGTGACTGTGATTGTGTGACCGTGATTGTGTGACCGTAATTGTGTGATCATGATTGTGTGATCGTGATTGTGTGATCGTGATTGTGTGACCGTGATTGTGTGATCGTGATTTTGTGATTGTGTGATTGTGTGATTGTGTTACCGTTATTGTGTGACCGTGATTGTGTGGTTGCGACCGTGTGATTGTGTCTGTGTGATTGTGTGAGTGTGTTATTGTGTGAATAAGTGATTGTGTGACTGTGTGATTGTGTGATTGTGTGATTTTGTGATTGTGTGATTGTGTGACCGCGATTTTGTGACCGTGATTGTGTGACCGTGATTGAGTGACCGTGATTGAGTGACCGTGATTGTGTGATCGTGTGATTGTGTGATTGTGTGATTGTGATTGTGTGATTGTGATTGTGTGATTGTGATTGTGTGATTGTGATTGTGTGATTGTGATTGTGTGATTGTGTCTGTGTGATTGTGTGAGTGTGTGATTGTGTGATTGTGTGATTGTGTGATTGTGTGGTTGTGTGATTGTGTGACTGTGTGATTGTGTGATTGTGTGATTGTGCGATTGTGATTGTGTGATTGTGTGATTGTGCGATTGTGATTGTGTGATTGTGTGATTGTGTGATTGTGTGATTGTGTGACTGTGTGATTGCGTGATTGCGTGATTGTGATGGTGTGATTGTATGACTGTGTGATTGTGTGATTGTGTGATTGTGTGATTGTGTGATTGTGTGATTGTGTGATTGTGTGATTGTGTGATTGTGTGATTGTGTGATTGTGTGATTGTGTGATTGTGTGATTGTGTGATTGTGTGATTGTGTGATTGTGTGATTGTGTGATTGTGTGATTGTGTGATTGTGAGATTGTGTGATTGTGTGATTGTGTGATTGTGTGATTGTGTGATTGTGTGATTGTGTGATTGTGTGATTGTGTGATTGTGTGATTGTGTGATTGCGTGATTGTGTGATTGTGTGATTGTGTGATTGTGTGATTGTGTGATTGTGTGATTGTGTGATTGTGTGATTGTGTGATTGTGTGATTGTGTGATTGTGTGATTGTGTGATAGTGTGATTGTGTGACTGTGATTGTGTGACCGTGATTGTGTGACCGTAATTGTGTGATCATGATTGTGTGATCGTGATTGTGTGATCGTGATTGTGTGACCGTGATTGTGTGATCGTGATTTTGTGATTATGTGATTGTGTGATTGTGTGAATGTGTGATTGTGTTACCGTTATTGTGTGACCGTGATTGTGTGGTTGCGACTGTGTGATTGTGACTGTGTGATTGTGTGAGTGTGTTATTGTGTGATTGAGTGATTGTGTGACTGTGTGATTGTGTGATTGTGTGATTTTGTGATTGTGTGATTGTGTGATTGTGTGACCGTGATTGTGTGACCGCGATTTTGTGACCGTGATTGTGTGACCGTGATTGAGTGACCGTGATTGTGTGATCGCGTGATTGTGTGATTGTGTGATTGTGATTGTGTGATTGTGATTGTGTGATTGTGATTGTGTGATTGTGATTGTGTGATTGTGATTGTGTGATTGTGATTGTGTGATTGTGATTGTGTGATTGTGATTGTGTGATTGTGATTGTGTGATAGTGTCTGTGTGATTGTGTGATTGTGTGATTGTGTGATTGTGTGATTGTGTGACTGTGTGATTGCGTGATTGCGTGATTGTGATGGTGTGATTGTATGACTGTGTGATTGTGTGATTGTGTGATTGTGTGATTGTGTGATTGTGTGATTGTGTGATTGTGTGATTGTGTGATTGTGTGATTGTGTGATTGTGTGATTGTGTGATTGTGTGATTGTGTGATTGTGTGATTGTGTAATTGTGATTGTGTGATTGTGTGATTGTGTGATTGTGTGATTGTGTGATTGTGTGATTGTGTGATTGTGTGATTGTGTGATTGAGTGATTGTGTGCTTGTGTGATTGTGTGATTTTGTGATTGAGTGATTGTGTGATTGTGTGATTGTGTGATTGTGTGATTGTGTGATTGTGTGATTGTGTGATAGTGTGATTGTGTGATTGTGTGATTGTGTGATTGTGTGATTGTGTGATTGAGTGATTGTGTGCTTGTGTGATTGTGAGATTGTGTGATTGTGTGATTGTGTGATTGTGTGATTGTGTGATTGTGTGATTGTGTGATTGTGTGATTGTGTGATTGTGTGATTGTGTGATTGTGAGATTGTGTGATTGTGTGATTGTGTGATTGTGTGATTGTGTGATTGTGTGATTGTGTGATTGTGTGATTGTGTGATTGTGTGATTGTGTGATTGTGTGATTGTGTGATTGTGTGATTGTGTGATAGTGTGATTGTGTGACTGTGATTGTGTGACCGTGATTGTGTGACCGTAATTGTGTGATCATGATTGTGTGATCGTGATTGTGTGATCGTGATTGTGTGACCGTGATCGTGTGATCGTGATTTTGTGATTATGTGATTGTGTGATTGTGTGAATGTGTGATTGTGTTACCGTTATTGTGTGACCGTGATTGTGTGGTTGCGACTGTGTGATTGTGACTGTGTGATTGTGTGAGTGTGTTATTGTGTGATTGAGTGATTGTGTGACTGTGTGATTGTGTGATTGTGTGATTTTGTGATTGTGTGATTGTGTGATTGTGTGATTGTGTGATTGTGTGATTGTGTGATTGTGTGATTGTGTGATTGTGTGATTGTGTGATTGTGTGATTGTGTGATTGTGTGATTGTGTGATTGTGTGATTGTGTAATTGTGATTGTGTGATTGTGTGATTGTGTGATTGTGTGATTGTGTGATTGTGTGATTGTGTGATTGTGTGATTGTGTGATTGTGTGATTGTGTGATTGTGTGATTGTGTAATTGTGATTGTGTGATTGTGTGATTGTGTGATTGTGTGATTGTGTGATTGTGTGATTGTGTGATTGTGTGATTGTGTGATTGAGTGATTGTGTGCTTGTGTGATTGTGTGATTTTGTGATTGAGTGATTGTGTGATTGTGTGATTGTGTGATTGTGTGATTGTGTGATTGTGTGATTGTGTGATAGTGTGATTGTGTGATTGTGTGATTGTGTGATTGTGTGATTGTGTGATTGTGTGATTGTGTGATTGTGTGATTGTGTGATTGTGTGATTGTGTGATTGTGTGATTGTGTGATTGTGTGATTGTGTGATAGTGTGATTGTGTGATTGTGTGATTGTGTGATTGTGTGATTGCGTGATTGTGTGGTTGTGCGATCGTGATTGTGTGATCGTGATTGTGTGATTGCGTGATTGTGATTGTGTGATTGTGTGACTGTGATTGTGTGACTGTGATTGTGTGACCGTGATTGTGTGACCGTAATTGTGTGATCATGATTGTGTGATCGTGATTGTGTGATCGTGATTGTGTGACCGTGATTGTGTGATCGTGATTTTGTGATTATGTGATTGTGTGATTGTGTGAATGTGTGATTGTGTTACCGTTATTGTGTGACCGTGATTGTGTGGTTGCGACTGTGTGATTGTGACTGTGTGATTGTGTGAGTGTGTTATTGTGTGATTGAGTGATTGTGTGACTGTGTGTTTGTGTGATTGTGTGATTTTGTGATTGTGTGATTGTGTGATTGTGTGACCGTGATTGTGTGACCGCGATTTTGTGACCGTGATTGTGTGACCGTGATTGAGTGACCGTGATTGAGTGACCGTGATAGTGTGATCGCGTGATTGTGTGATTGTGTGATTGTGATTGTGTGATTGTGATTGTGTGATTGTGATTGTGTGATTGTGATTGTGTGATTGTGATTGTGTGATTGTGATTGTGTGATTGTGATTGTGTGATTGTGATTGTGTGATTGTGATTGTGTGATTGTGATTGTGTGATTGTGATTGTGTGATTGTGATTGTGTGATTGTGATTGTGTGATTGTGATTGTGTGATTGTGATTGTGTGATAGTGTCTGTGTGATTGTGTGAGTGTGTGATTGTGTGATTGTGTGATTGTGTGGTTGTGTGATTGTGTGACTGTGTGATTGTGTGATTGTGTGATTGTGCGATTGTGATTGTGTGATTGTGTGATTGTGTGATTGTGTGATTGTGTGACTGTGTGATTGTGTGATTGTGTGATTGTGTGATTGTGTGATTGTGTGATTGTGTGATTGTGTGATTGTGTGACTGTGTGATTGTGTGATTGTGTGGTTGTGTGATTGTGTAATTGTGATTGTGTGATTGTGTGATTGTGTGATTGTGTGATTGTGTGATTGTGTGGTTGTGTGATTGTGTGATTGTGTGATTGAGTGATTGTGTGCTTGTGTGATTGTGTGATTTTGTGATTGAGTCATTGTGTGATTGTGTGATTGTGTGGTTGTGTGATTGTGTAATTGTGATTGTGTGATTGTGTGATTGTGTGATTGTGTGATTGTGTGATTGTGTGGTTGTGTGATTGTGTGATTGTGTGATTGAGTGATTGTGTGCTTGTGTGATTGAGTCATTGTGTGATTGTGTGATTGTGTGGTTGTGTGATTGTGTAATTGTGATTGTGTGATTGTGTGATTGTGTGATTGTGTGATTTTGTGATTGTGTGATTGTGTGATTGTGTGAATGTGTGATTGTGTTACCGTTGTTGTGTGACCGTGATTGTGTGGTTGCGACTGTGTGATTGTGACTGTGTGATTGTGTGAGTGTGTTATTGTGTGATTGAGTGATTGTGTGACTGTGTGATTGTGTGATTGTGTGATTGTGTGATTTTGTGATTGTGTGATTGTGTGATTGTGTGACCGTGATTGTGTGACCGCGATTTTGTGACCGTGATTGTGTGACCGTGATTGAGTGACCGTGATTGAGTGACCGTGATTGTGTGATCGTGTGATTGTGTTATTGTGTGATTGTGATTGTGTGATTGTGATTGTGTGATTGTGATTGTGGGATTGTGATTGTGTGATTGTGATTGTGTGATTGTGATTATGTGAATGTGATTGTGTGATTGTGATTGTGTGATTGTGATTGTGTGACCGTAATTGCGTGATCATGATTGTGTGATCGTGATTGTGTGATCGTGATTGTGTGACCGTGATTGTGTGATCGTGATTTTGTGATTGTGTGATTGTGTGATTGTGTTACCGTTATTGTGTGACCGTGATTGTGTGGTTGCGACTGTGCGATTGTGATTGTGTGATTGTGTGATTGTGTGATTGTGTGATTGTGTGATTGTGTGACTGTGTGATTGTGTGATTGTGTGATTGTGTGATTGTGTGATTGTGATTGTGTGATTGTGATTGTGTGATTGTGTGATTGTGTGATTGTGTGATTGTGTGATTGTGTGATTGCGTGATTGTGTGGTTGTGCGATCGTGATTGTGTGATCGTGATTGTGTGATTGCGTGATTGTGATTGTGTGATTGTGTGACTGTGATTGTGTGACCGTGATTGTGTGACCGTAATTGTGTGATCATGATTGTGTGATCGTGATTGTGTGATCGTGATTGTGTGACCGTGATTGTGTGATCGTGATTTTGTGATTGTGTGATTGTGTGATTGTGTTACCGTTATTGTGTGACCGTGATTGTGTGGTTGCGACCGTGTGATTGTGTCTGTGTGATTGTGTGAGTGTGTTATTGTGTGAATGAGTGATTGTGTGACTGTGTGATTGTGTGATTGTGTGATTTTGTGATTGTGTGATTGTGTGATTGTGTGACCGTGATTGTGTGACCGCGATTTTGTGACCGTGATTGTGTGACCGTGATTGAGTGACCGTGATTGAGTGACCGTGATTGTGTGATCGTGTGATTGTGTGATTGTGTGATTGTGTGATTGTGATTGTGTGATTGTGATTGTGTGATTGTGATTGTGTGATTGTGATTGTGTGATTGTGATTGTGTGATTGTGTCTGTGTGATTGTGTGAGTGTGTGATTGTGTGATTGTGTGATTGTGTGATTGTGTGGTTGTGTGGTTGTGTGACTGTGTGATTGTGTGATTGTGTGATTGTGCGATTGTGATTGTGTGATTGTGTGATTGTGCGATTGTGATTGTGTGATTGTGTGATTGTGTGATTGTGTGATTGTGTGACTGTGTGATTGCGTGATTGCGTGATTGTGATGGTGTGATTGTATGACTGTGTGATTGTGTGATTGTGTGATTGTGTGATTGTGTGATTGTGTGATTGTGTGATTGTGTGATTGTGTGATTGTGTGATTGTGTGATTGTGTGATTGTGTGATTGTGTGATTGTGTGATTGTGTGATTGTGTGATTGTGTGATTGTGTGATTGTGAGATTGTGTGATTGTGTGATTGTGTGATTGTGTGATTGTGTGATTGTGTGATTGTGTGATTGTGTGAATGTGTGATTGTGTGATTGTGTGATTGTGTGACTGTGATTGTGTGACCGTGATTGTGTGACCGTAATTGTGTGATCATGATTGTGTGATCGTGATTGTGTGATCGTGATTGTGTGACCGTGATTGTGTGGTCGTGATTTTGTGATTATGTGATTGTGTGATTGTGTGAATGTGTGATTGTGTTACCGTTATTGTGTGACCGTGATTGTGTGGTTGCGACTGTGTGATTGTGACTGTGTGATTGTGTGAGTGTGTTATTGTGTGATTGAGTGATTGTGTGACTGTGTGATTGTGTGATTGTGTGATTTTGTGATTGTGTGATTGTGTGATTGTGTGACCGTGATTGTGTGACCGCGATTTTGTGACCGTGATTGTGTGACCGTGATTGAGTGACCGTGATTGTGTGATCGCGTGATTGTGTGATTGTGTGATTGTGATTGTGTGATTGTGATTGTGTGATTGTGATTGTGTGATTGTGATTGTGTGATTGTGATTGTGTGATTGTGATTGTGTGATTGTGATTGTGTGATTGTGATTGTGTGATAGTGTCTGTGTGATTGTGTGAGTGTGTGATTGTGTGATTGTGTGATTGTGTGATTGTGTGGTTGTGTGATTGTGTGATTGTGTGATTGTGTGATTGTGTGATTGTGTGATTGTGTGGTTGTGTGATTGTGTGATTGTGTGATTGTGTGATTGTGTGATTGCGTGATTGTGTGATTGTGTGATTGTGTGATTGTGTGAATGTGTGATTGTGTTACCGTTATTGTGTGACCGTGATTGTGTGGTTGCGACTGTGTGATTGTGACTGTGTGATTATGTGAGTGTGTTATTGTGTGATTGAGTGATTGTGTGACTGTGTGATTGTGTGATTGTGTGATTTTGTGATTGTGTGATTTTGTGATTGTGTGATTGTGTGATTGTGTGACCGTGATTGTGTGACCGCGATTTTGTGACCGTGATTGTGTGACCGTGATTGAGTGACCGTGATTGTGTGATCGCGTGATTGTGTGATTGTGTGATTGTGATTGTGTGATTGTGATTGTGTGATTGTGATTGTGTGATTGTGATTGTGTGATTGTGATTGTGTGATA